>NC_092086.1:39187947-39487947 GCF_045679555.1 Salvelinus alpinus | reverse complement strand
CTTCTAATGATCTAATGCAATGACTTTCTTAATAGCCTGCTTAGTGGCAATTATATGATTGTGTTTTATGTAATTCAGCCAGTCATACAGTGGGGAGAACAAGTATTTGATTTTGCAGGTTTTCCTACTTACAAAGCATGTAGAGGTCTGTAATTTTTATCATATGTACACTTCTTACTGGTTGGTAGGTGATCAAATACGTATGTCATGCAATAAAATGCAAATGAATTACTTAAAAATCATACAATGTGATTTTCTGGATTTTTGTTTTAGATTCCGTCTCTCACAGCTGAAGTGTACCCATGATACAAATTACAGACCTCTACATGCTTTGTAAGTAGAAAAACCTGCAAAATCGGCAGTGTATCAAATACTTGTTCTCCCCACTGTATGTAAAAAATAAAATAATAATCAAGAAATGACAGTAGAATCCTGAGGGTAGCTTGACAGTGTGTCTGTGTGCCCCCTGTCCACACCATCCAGCTCCTGACCACCAGCCAGCCCACCCAGAAGTGGTGTGTAGTCTCTGGGCTGAGAGGCAGTACTCTACAGTAAGTGATTCTGTTTGGTGTTGCTCTCCCTGTAGCCCAGGCACCATTCATCACTTTAACCTATGTGTCTCCCACTTGCCACAGCAACATTGGCCCTCATATATACTTGGCACTATCACTGAGCCCACTGTCACTGAGCCCAGCCCCTGTTTTCTCTTTTTATCTCTCACTTTTCTCAAGATGTCTTTCCTCTTTGACCTTTGAGAGAGGAGTATGAAAATGCTGTGTTGTGTTAACTAAAGTTATCCAGGAATTTTGAAGAAGATCAGAGCTGTTTCTTGTCTGTGTGTGTTTGTAAGAGCGTTTGCCTTGTTTTAGTATGTTCAGGGAACAGAATAATATATGTTTTTTTCCATCAATCTTGTTGAAATATTCATATCCGTAATGGTCTTGGCATAAACATGTTTCTGCAACCTGGGAAGGCTATGGGCTGACACAGGGCAGGGTTTTATTTTTGTGTTTCTTACTAGAAAATAACAGAATCCATCATTGTTTTTAAAACTGCTTATGACCCATACAGTACATTTTCGGGTTGGATGCCATTGATATGTCTTGACTCTAAGAGAAGTTAATGATTGTTTATTGGTTTTGAATTAAGCACGCTGCTCATAGAAATCATTGCACCATAATTGCTTTGTAAAACCAATAGCATCGTAAATCATGTGCAACCCCAGTGAATTGTAATGATAAACAAAGTGTAATAAAAAGTTACATCAATTACAGAGATTTTACTGTTTCACTGGTTGCATATCTGGGTTGATCATTAAGACTTTCACTTTTTAAATTACGTTGCATAAACGCCAACTTTATAATAAATAAAAAGTGTATAATTTTCTTTATCACCCCAAATAAATCTATAAAGTAGATTTGATGATATTTTTTTTTACTTTTGCCACTCCTAAGTGAGAATGATTTTGGTGAGGCTCAGTTTCTTGATATTATGCCGTTTACACATACAGTTCCTTCAGAAAGCGTTCACACCGTTTGACTTTTTCCACATTTTTTTGTGTTAGAGCCTGAATTTAAAATGGATTACATTTCGTTTTTTTGGTCACTGATCTATACACAATACCCCATAATGTCAAAGTGGAATTATGTTTTTTGAAATGTTTACAAATGAATAAAAAATGAAAGTTGAAATGTCTTGAGACAATTATTCAACCCCTTTGTTATGGCAAGCCTAAATAAGTTCAGGAGTAAAAATGTGCTTAACAAGTCACATAATAAGTTTCATGGATTCACTCTGTGTGCAAAATAGTGTTTAACATGATTTTTGAATGACTACCTCATTTCTGAACCCCACACATACAAATATCTTTAAGGTTCCTCAGTTGAGCAGTGAATTTCAAACACAGATTCAACCACAAAGACCAGGGAGGTTTTCCAATGCCTCGCAAAGAAGGGCACCTATTGGTAAATGGGTAAAGGAGGGGGAGGAGGATTATTTAAGATACTGTTTGAAGAGGTAGGGTTTCAGATGTTTTTGGAAAATGGGCAGGAACTCAGGGGGAAGCTGGTTCCACCATTGTGGTGCCAGGACAGCGAAGAGCTTGGACTGGGCAGGGGTGGGAGGGCCAAGAGACCTGAGGTGGCAGAACGGAGTGCTCGGGTTGGGGTGTAGGGTTTGAGCATAGCCTGAAGGTAGGGAGTTGCAGTTCCCCTTGCTGTTCCGTTGGTAAGCACCATGGTCTTGTAGTGGATGAAAGCTTCAACTGGAAGCCAGTGGAGTGTGCGGAGGAGCGGGGTGACATGAGGGAACTTGGGAAGGTTGAAAACCAGGCGGGCTGCAGCGTTCCGGATAAGCTGCAGGGGTTTGATGGCACAAGCGGGGAGCCCAGACAACAGCGAGTTGCCATGTGCCCGGAGTAGGACCTGCAGCGCTTCCTGCGTGAGGTAGGGTCGTACTCTACGGATGTTGTAGACCTGCAGGAGTGAGTCGCTGCTTTGATGTTTGCAGAGAACGACAGGGTGTTGTCCAGGGTCACACCAAGGTTCGTTCCGCTCTGGGAGGGCAACACTAGAGTTGTCAACCGTGATGGAGAGGTCTTTGAGCGGGCAGGCCTTCCCCGGAAGGAAGAGCAGCTCTGTCTTGTCGAGGTTGAGCTTGAGGTGGTGGACCGACATCCATGTTCAGATATCTGCCAGGCACGCAGAGATGCGTGTCGCCACCTGGGTGTCAGAAGGGGGGAAGGAGAAAAGTAGTTGAGTCTCATCCGCATAGCAATGATAGGAGAGACCATGTGATGATATGATGGAGCCGAGTGGCTTGGTGTATAGAGAGAAAAGGAGAGGGCCTCGAACCGAGCCCTGGGGGACACCAGTAGTGAGAGTAAGTTGTGCAGACAGATCCTCTCTACGTCACCTGGTAGGAGCAGCCTGCCAGGAAGGATGCAATCCAATAATATGCAGAGCTTGAGACGCCCAGCCCTGAGAGGGTGGAGAGGAGGATCTGATGGTTCATGGTGTCAAAGACAGCGTATAGTTTTAGGAGGATGAGAACAGAGGGGACAGAGTCAGCTTTGGCAGTGCGGAGAGTCTCCGTGACAAGGAGAAGAGCAGTCTCGGTTGAGGGACCCATCTTGAAGCCTGACTGGTTAGGGTCTAGAAGATCATTTTGATAGAGATAACGTGAAAGTTGAACAGAGACAGCACTCTCAAGTGTTTTGGAAAGAAAAGAAGGAAGGAAAGAAAAACATTTACAGAGTTTAATGGCTGTGATACCGAGAAAACCTTCAGTATTAGTAATTTTAGTTACTCCACAATACTAACCTAATTGACAGAGTGAAAAAAAAGTAAGCCTTTACCGAATAAAAATATTCCAAAACTTGTTTGCAACAAGGCACTAAAATAATACTTCAAGAAAATGTGGCAAAGCAATTCACTTTTGTCCTGATTACAAAGTGTTATGTTTGGGGCAAATCCAATATAACACATGACTGAGTACCACTCTCCATATTTTCAAGCATAGTGGTGGCTGCATCATGTTATAGGTATGCTTGAAAGAGTTAAGGACTGGGGAGGACTCAGGATAAAAAATAAGCTGAATGGAGCTAAGCACAGGCAAAATCCTAGAGGAAGACATGGTGTAGTCTGCTTTCCACCAGACACTGGGAGATTAATTCACCTTTCAGCAGGACAATAACCTTACACATAAGGTACACTGGAGTTGCTAACCAAGAAGGCAGTGAATGTTCCTGAATGGCCGAGTTACAGTTTTGACTTAAATCTATTTGAACATTTATGACAAGACCTGAAAATGGTTGTCTAGCAATGATCAACCACCAACTTGACAGAGCTTGAAGAATTTTGAAAAGAATAATGGAAAATGTTGCACAATCCACGTGTGGAACACTTTTAGAGACTTACCCAGAAAGACTCACAACTGTAATCGCTGTCAAAGGTGATTCTAACATACTTATCTAATCAAGATATATATATATATTTTGTTTGTTTTTTGTGTAGATTGTTGACCAAAAAATTACAGTTAAATCCATTTTAATCCCACTTTGTAACACAACAAAATATGGAAAAAGGTCAAGAGGTGTGAATACTTTCTGAAGGCACTGTGTGCCATTTTTCCTTGATGCTATCAGAGCAGTACCCAGAAGTCACTGCTTCACTCAAGCTGGACCTTACCTGCCCCTTTCCTTCTCTAGGGGACTGTGCTCTGTCTCTGTCATGGTCATGAAGCTTGTTGAGGTTTGGGGTTACAGAAAGCCAGGTATCCAGAGACCAGGACTACTCTGTTCTCTTGTTCTGCTGTTTCATTCTGTCTCCTTGTTGTCCTTCAGAGAAGTCTAAAGTAGGTCAGAACCATCTGTGTGTCTCCTGATGTCAGACATCATACTGGTCTATTCCTCTGAGTGTCTCCTGATGTCAGACATCATACTGGTCTATTCCTCTGAGTGTCTCCTGATGTCAGACATCATACTGGTCTATTCCTCTGAGTGTCTCCTGATGTCAGACATCATACTGGTCTATTCCTCTGAGTGTCTCCTGATGTCAGACATCATACTGGTCTATTCCTCTGAGTGTCTCCTGATGTCAGACATCATACTGGTCTATTCCGCTGAGTGTCTCCTGATGTCAGATATCATACTGGTCTATTCCTCTGAGTGTCTCCTGATGTCAGACATCATACTGGTCTATTCCTCTGAGTGTCTCCTGATGTCAGACATCATACTGGTCTATTCCTCTGAGTGTCTCCTGATGTCAGACATCATACTGGTCTATTCCTCTGAGTGTCTCCTGATGTCAGACATCATACTGGTCTATTCCTCTGAGTGACTCCTGATGTCAGACATCATACTGGTCTATTCCTCTGAGTGTCTCCTGATGTCAGACATCATACTGGTCTATTCCGCTGAGTGTCTCCTGATGTCAGATATCATACTGGTCTATTCCTCTGAGTGTCTCCTGATGTCAGACATCATACTGGTCTATTCCTCTGAGTGTCTCCTGATGTCAGACATCATACTGGTCTATTCCTCTGAGTGTCTCCTGATGTCAGACATCATACTGGTCTATTCCTCTGAGTGTCTCCTGATGTCAGACATCATACTGGTCTATTCCTCTGAGTGTCTCCTGATGTCAGACATCATACTGGTCTATTCCTCTGAGTGTCTCCTGATGTCAGACATTATACTGGTCTATTCCTCTGAGTGTCTCCACTGACCGTTCTCATTGCTCTGAATATCACATCCTCTCTGTTTCTATTTCAATTAGTAACATTGAACATTTAGCTATTTGTTTTCTACCCTTTTCCATATACAAAATACCTCCTCCTATATTACCTTGGAGGTACTGTAGATGTGATACAGTAGAAGGGACAATAAAACATCTTGCAACATTTGCTTAGCAAGAGCAAGGGTGTTATGCAGGTTAGTAAAGGAGCAGGTTGCGAATATGACATACATCTACAATGTTCTAACTCCTCTCAGTGTCCCGCAGCACATCTGTTTAAGTTACTGCCTTCTTTCTGTACGTGCAGCCTTTTTCACCACTTGTATGCCATGAGTATTCATCTGGCAGAGTGTAAAATCAATTTGCTCCAGGGCATGTGTGTGTGTTTGTGTGTGTATGTGCCTGTGTGTAGTATGTGTACACGATCACACTGTGACTCTCAGCCAAAAACACCCTAAGGTTCTATCTAGAGAAGTGTGGTAGCAACCACTCAATTAGAACTGTACTGTAGTCCAAATGAGCCCTGAGCATGGACAGCGGACAGCCATAGGCTCAGCTACAGCCGTACCTGGCATGCTAAAGCTCTTTTTATTTATTTAACTAGGCAAGACAGTTAAGAACAAATTCTTATTTACAATGACAGCTTACCCCGGACAACACTGGGCCAATTGTGCACCGCCCTGTTTGTTTCTTTATGTTGATGGTGATTAGTATATGGCGTTGTTGTTTCCATGAAAGGGTTGTGACTATAGATTGACGTCCCATTGTGCCTCTGTACTGTAAGTGTGTACATTTCATAAAGAAAACTAAAAGGCATCTAGTTAACAGCTTAGCTTCCACTGGCACTGTGAGAATTTAGGACTACAAGGTTCTATCTGCAAAAAAAATAATATTCTGAGATGACTGGCTTTAATGTTCCATCCCCTTATTGGTTTGAATGGTGTCAGCAATTTTTTAATAGTATTATTTTGAACTGAACACCATGAATTGGGGTATTTAGAGTACTATCTGCAGAAATGCAGATAGAACCTTAGTCCCAAGCTGTGGAGTCTGGTCAGTGGTCATTTGTCTTCTGTAATCTGCTTACAAACAACAAGATAGAGTGATGTGTCTTTATATACTGTAACAAAAACATATATCTCATGTCTTCTCCCTAATTTTATGCTTTATACTAGCCAACTGGCTCTTTGCTTGAGTGCTTTGTGAGTAAAAGACTAGCAGCTGAATGCTTTACAAAGGGGTTGAATCGGGGTCAGATCAAATCAAATTGTATTTGTCACATACACATGGTTAGCAGATGTCAATGCGAGTGTAGCGAAATGCTTGTGCTTCTAGTTCCGACCATGCAGTAATATCTAACAAGTAATCTAACCTAACAATTTCACAACAACTACCTTATACACACAAGTGTAAAGGAATGAATAAGAATATGTACATAAAAATATATGAATGAGTGATGGCCGAACGGCATAGGCAAGATGCAGTAGATGGTATAGGGTACAGTATATACATATGAGATGAGTAATGTAGGGTATGTAAACATTATATAAAGTGGCATTGTTTAAAGTGGCTAGTGATACATTTATTAAATCATTTTTTCCATTATTAAAGTGGCTAGAGTTGAGTCAGTATGTTGGCAGCAGCCACTCAATGTTAGTGATGGCTGTTTAACAGTCTGATGGCCTTGAGATAGAAGCTGTTTTTCAGTCTCTTGGTCCCCGCTTTGATGCACCTGTACTGACCTCGCCTTCTGGATGATAGCGGGGTGAACAGGCAGTAGCTCGGGTGGTTGTTGTCCTTGATGATCTTTTCGGCCTTCCTGTGACATCGGGTCCTGGAGGGCAGGTAGTTTGCCCCCGGTGATGCGTTGTGCAGACCTCACTACCCTCTGGAGAGCCTTACGGTTGTGGGCGGAGCAGTTGCCGTACCAGGCGGTGATACAGCCCGACAGGATGCTCTCGATTGTGCATCTGTAAAAGTTTGTGAGTGTTTTTGGTGACAAGCCAAATTTCTTCAGCCTCCTGAGGTTGAAGAGGCGCTGCTGCACCTTCTTCACAACGCTGTCTGTGTGGGTGGACCATTTCAGTTTGTCCGTAATGTGTATGCCGAGGAACTTAAAACTTTCCACCCTCTCCACTACTGTCCCGTCGATGTGGATAGGGGGCTGCTCCCTCTGCTGTTTCCTGAAGTCCACGATCATCTCCTTTGTTTTGTTGACATTGAGTGTGAGGTTATTTTCCTGACACCACACTCCGAGGGCCCTCACCTCCTCCCAGTAGGCCGTCTCGTCGTTGTTGGTAATCAAGCCTATCAGGCCTTATATGCTTCGCGGAAGTTAGAATAACAATGATCCAGGGTTTTGCCAGCCCGGGTCGCGCAATCGATATGCTGATAAAATTTAGGGAGCGTTGTTTTCAGAATAGCCTTGTTACAATCCCCAGCTACAATAAATGCAGCCTCAGGATATGTGGTTTCCAGTTCACATAGAGTCAAATGAAGTTTGTTCAGGGCCGTTGATGTGTCTGCTTGGGGGGGAATATACATGACTGTGATTATGATCGAAGAGAATTCTCTTGGTAGATAATGCGGTCGGCATTTGATTGTGAGGAATTCTATGTCAGGTGAACAAAAGGACTTGAGTTCCTGTATGTTGTTATGATCACACCACGTCTCGTTAATCATAAGGCATACACCCCACCCTTCTTCTTACCAGAGAGATGCTTGTTTCTGTCGGCGTGATGCATGAAGAAACCAGGTGGCTGTACCGACTCCGATAGCGTGTCTCGAGTGAGCCATGTTTCCGTGAAACAAAGAACGTTACATTCTCTGATGTCTTTTTGGAAGGCAACCCTTGCTTGGATTTCGTCTACCTTGTTGTCAAGAGACTGGACATTGTCGAGTAGTATGCTCGGGAGCGGTGCGCGATGTGCCCGTCTACGGAGCCTGACCAGAAGACCGCTCCGTCTGTCCCTCCTGCGGCGCCGTTGTTTTGGGTCGCCGGCTGGGATCCGATCCATTGTCCTGGGTGGTGGGCCAAACAGAGGATCCTCTTCGGGAAAGTCCTGGTCGTAATGTTGGTGAGTTGACGTTGCTCTTATATCCAATAGTTCCTCCCCGACTGTATGTAATAAAACCTAAGATTTCCTGGGGTAACAATGTAAGAAATAACACATAAAAAAACAAAATACTGCATAGTTTCCTAGGAACGCGAAGCGAGGCGGCCATTTCTGTCAGTGCCGGATGAGAGATAAAAGCCATATATATCACTGCACAGATGCTTTTAAAGGACCACTAGTCAGTAGTCAAGAACCCCAATACAACAGATTTTCTTTTCAGAATACAATGCTCTCTACACACAAAGTTTAGGCTACTGATTTGTTTTAAATATCTGGACCAATGGTGGGCATTTGAAGGACTCTCACAGAAACAAAGAGCTGTCGCTAATTATTGATGGAAATTAGGATTTTCAATGAAACACAAAGTTGCAACTGCAAGGACACCTGAAATGGTGGTTCTAGGGGCTTGAGAGATTAGAGCAGGGGGTCTGTATTGTGTTGTAAATGATTCAGAAGTTGCAAAATAAATCTGAGGGAGGGAGGGAGCCCGGCAGCGAGTAGCCCTTCCAGAAGGGCCGGTGGAGAGAAAGACGCCGACGTGCTCTCCCTTAGTTCTCTCCCTTGTTCTCTCTTGTTCTCTCTTTCTCTATTCTTCCTCCCTTAGTGCAAGAGGAGCACATGGCAGCCTGCTCTCTCTCTCCCTCTCTCTCTTTCTCTGTCGCTCTCCCTCTCTCTCTCTCCGATGGTGAGTGACTTCTGGACATGGATCTTTGCTGCGGCATATGTCCGCCTGCAACTCCCAGCGTGATGTGCCCTGGCACTGTCGTCATGTGCTCGTCCTATGTGCTGACGTCACAGGGACCCTGCGCAGGGCCGAGGAACAGACGTACACCGCCGTAGTCATTTGTCCTTCCTCACAACGATGGAGGAGATCCAAATGCAGTAACACATAGCACTGAATTACAATCATATTGTACGTTTGAGTGTTATTATATCAATTTTGAATGCATTTATATTACATTGTAACACTAAAGTGAGCACAAATTCATTAGTCTGTCTGAATTGTATTGTACTCTGTAATTCTCATGCTAAATGATCTAGTATTATATGCCTTTGACTTGCAGAAAACCAGGACAAAACATATATTAGGTGATTTTCTTATGTATTCATGCATCCCTACTGAGATTGCAGATTCCCATACAGTTCCTCTGAAAACCATCCCAGCCTATTTAGCCCTGTCTAGACAGTTCGTACTGTATCTGTGTCACTGGCCCCAGGATGCAAAGCAACGAGGTAGAGAGGGACACAAGTAGGTTTAGGATGTGAAGAAAGGAAGGGAGAAAAAGGTTGCTCTACTTTAGGGATGGGCCACAGGCTCCCCTTCCTGCTCTGAGAAACTAGGTCTGCTGCTGCTGCTGCTGCTGCTCGCCCTATTTCCCACACCTCTCCGGACCACTGAAGCAAAGAGACTCTGGACCCAATCCTAACTTAAGATACATTTAAACGTATGCATAAATTATGCGTTAATGTCAATGGGAGATCTAAGATGTAATAAAAAACTGTGGGTTGCATCCATAAATCTCAAATTAGGATTCGGTCCCCAATGATAGGTGTGTGAAGCGAGACGGCTGGACAGACACAGTCTGAATGTTGTCTTGTCTACCTGGGACTACTACTCATGTCTCCATCTATTGGGTTTTGCTGCAAGTGTGTTGTGGTTAAACATTTGATACATGACTGTACCCTGCTATTCCCCTTGTGAATCATGTTAAAACATGACTTAGTCAAAAATCACATGTAATATAGTACATATCAAATCATAATTTGGGTACCGTTGTTTGTATCACAGGAGGTTGGTGACACCTTCTTTGGGGAGGAAGGGCTTGTGGTAATGGCTGGAGCATAATGGCTGGAATGGTATCAAATACACCAAACACATGGTTTCCTGTCACGCCTGCCCCCGCTTCCCCTCTCTGGCGCTCGAGGGCGCCAGGCGGTCCATCATTACGTACACCTGTCACCATCATTACGTGCATCTGCACAATATTGGAATCACCCGGACTACATTACTTTGTTGATTGCCCCTCTATATCTGTCTGCTCCTCAGTTTGTTCCCTGTGTCAGCATTGATGTTGTTATATTTTCCCCTGTCAAGATGCTGTCCTTGTTTGTTTCTTGTCTATTATCCATTACATTTTCACTCCCTGTACTTGCTTCTCGTCTCCCAGCGTCGGTCCTTACAGTTTCCATTTGTATGATGCCATTCCATTTAATCCGTTCCAGACATTATTATGAGCCGTCCTCCCCTCAGCAGCATCCACTGGTTTGTAAGTACATTTCCCCAGTATGCATGTGATTCTGTGTTTGTCCTACATATGTAGGATCTTAATTTGATCACCCTGTTGGTGCAGGAAATGTCCTGTATAGCAGGAAATGCAAACGTGTAGTGTATTCAATGTTTAAAAATGCTTCTAAAGTTTGTAATTATCAGTTAAAAATGTCAGACTTGATTTGCCCTAACAAAAAATGTATCAACCCCTACAAAAATGTTCATTAATTATAATCCACACAATAATAATAATTTCCTATTGCTGTAGGTTTATTTTTCAGCTGTGAGAAACTGGTCAAATGAAGATCCTACATATGTGTTTCATCCTGAGAAGGAAGAGGAGGATAAGGCTGAAGCATCTCTACCGTCATGTCGTACATAGCAGCCACCAGTCACCCCTGGTTGTAAATCCCCAGTGGGAATGAATGCACCAAAGCCCCCCTTGCATTTTAACATTCCAGGCATGCGTGTTAGCCATGATTGATTGGCAATGGTGAAGCAGATTTTATTTAAATTCCATCAGAAGGTGATATATGGCTGCATGCCTCACAGCTAGATTAGAATCCTCTGTTAAGGAAGCTCTCTCTCTGTTCGATGACTGCAGACAGACAACAGACAGACAACAGACAAGCACATTCAGTTGGTTTTGTCTGAATTTGTCCTATACTTCTTGTAAAACCCTGTTTGTCCTCACCCACATACATTCCATTGATTGGATTCTTTGTGTCAGCTAGGCTATTGATTATCCAATTATTGTTTCAACTTTTTCTAATTGCGAGAGAAAAAGTGAATAATAGGTTTCTAATGGTTTATTGTAATTTAGCTAATCAACATGCTAATTGAGCAAAATCTCCTCAGGATAGGAATCTGTTCTCAGTTAATTTTCGCCTTCCTCTTCGAGCGAGATCAAACTCCAGGCTTTCTCAGAGACAACATTTTAAGTGATTGAGTTGGCTTGTCGACCAGCTTGGACGGTGTCCCACTAATCAATCAATGGTGAGCAATCGCTCAGCCTCATTGAAAAGCTAATTTAAAGGTATCTTAAAGGTTCATATAAATGGCTGCATCTGAAGTGGTGACATTTAAGTGCCATCACATTTTAAATGAAGTCATGAATATTCATGTCCATAAACACATTTTGTGAGCGTTTATTTCCATATTCTGTAAATTAACTCACTTTTCCATAGGATTGTATCTTTGAACATTTAAATCACTCTGTTTGGTACTGGCACACATTGTGTAAGTAGCATATAGACCAGCCCAAGCCTGGATTTGAGTCCATAGTCCACTAATTGTTCCAGTGAAGACAGTTTAGTTGACTTAAGCCATAGGAAGGATGACATCACTACACAAGGCTGCGCTAGCTGCAAACTACCTCTGTTTCCTGTGGAAAGGTACCATTCATGTTCAGGCTCAGGGACACGAAACAGATGTGCTGATGGACATCACCTTCCGCCATACTTGTCTCCACCTGCTCTGGCAGGGGCTGTTGGTGGCCTTGGTTTTTTATAAAGACAGAGCTCTTCTAATCAGTCTGAGCCCGTGAGTGCCACCATGCCGTGGGCAAGGCTCTATGCCAGCCTCTAATGAGGTCTGTGCCACTTCAGTTTCTCTCTCTGCCATCAACTCTGGATCCAACAACATTAAGTGTTCTCTGCTCTGCATACAAGCCTTGTGTTTTGTATTGTACTATTGTTATTACGTTGTTATTGCATGATCTAACGTTCGTATAACTGATTATAAGCCAAGTCACATGGCCCATGTGTCATTACGAACTAGCCTTCACAGTATTGTACATACAGTTGAAATCGGAAGTTTACATAAACCTTAGCCAAATACATATAAATTTCACAATTCCTGACATTTAATATACATTTAATAAAAATTCCCTGTCTTGGGTCAGTTAGGATCACCACTTTATTTTAAGAATGTGAAATGTCAGAATAATAGTAGAGAGAAAAAATTATTTCAGCTTTTATTTCTTTCATCACATTCAAAGTGGGTCAGAAGTTTACATACACTCAATTAGTATTTGGTAGCATTGCCTTTAAATTGTTTAACTTGGGTCAAACGTTTTGGGTAGCCTTCCACAAGCTTCCCACAATAAGTTGGGTGAATTTTGGCCCATTCCTCCTGACAGAGCTGGTGTAACTGAGTCAAATTTTCAATAGGGTTGAGGTCAGGGCTTTGTGATGGCCACTCTAATACCTTGACTTTGTTGTACTTAAGCCATTTTGCCACAACTTTGGAAGTATGCTTGGGGTCATTGTCCATTTGGAAGACCCATTTGCGACCAAGCTTTAACTTCCTGACTGATGTCATGAGATGTATCAATATATCCACAACATTTTCCAAACCGTAGTCTGGGTTTTTTATGATGGTTTTGGAGCAGTGGCTTCTTTCTTGTTGAGCGGCCTTTCAGGTTATGTTGATATAGGACTCGTTTTGCTCTGGATATAGATACTTTTGTACCTGTTTCCTCCAGCATCTTCACAAGGTCTTTTGCTGTTGTTCTGGGATTGATTTGCACTTTTCGCACCAAAGTACATTCATCTCTAGGAGACAGAACACGTCTACTTCCTGAGCGGTATGACGGCTGCGTGGTCCCGTGGTGTTTATACTTGTGTACTATTGTTTGTACAGATGAACATGGTATCTTCAGGCATTTGGAAATTGCTCCCAAGGAGGAACCAGACTTGTGGAGGTCTTGGCTGATTTCTTTTGATTTTCCCATGATGTCAAGCAAACAGGCACTGAGTTTGAAGGTAGGCCTTGAAATACATCCACAGGTACACCTCCAATTGACTCAAATTATGTCAATTAGCCTATCAGAAGCTTCTAAAGCCATGACATCATTTTCTGGAATTTTCCAAGCTGTTTAAAGGCACAGTCAGTCTACGTGAACTTCTGACCCACTGGAATTGTGATACAGTGAATTATAAGAGAAATAATCTGTCTGAAAACAATTGTTGGAACAAAAGTAGATGTCCTAACCGACTTGCCAAAACTATAGTTTGTTAACAAGAAATTTGTGGAGTGTTTGAAAAACGAGTTTTAATGACTCCAACCTAAGTGTATGTAAACTTCCAACTTCAACTGTAGTACACATAGTAATTACCACACACTCTCAATTAAACTGCTTAAACTTTTAGATAATTGCATTTTTCCAATTTTATTTATGTTGGATTTTATCATGAATGATTAGCTGTTGTGTTCCCCAACTTGGCGTAATTAAATGTGTAAATGACCTGCTGGAGGTATTAGCTAGCCAGTGACACCCCTTTTATTGCCCATAAGAAGCAATGCCCATGCCCTGATTGCCCAACATGTTTCCTTGAATTAATGTGGCTATTTGACAAGGGAGCCGTCCAGTAATGTGTGTTCTGGAATAAGGAAATTCCAATTACAACGACAGCTGTTGGGAGACGAGGTTGCTGGATGTAACAAAGCACAGTGTCTAATACACCAGCCAGTCTGTTGGGCCCTATATTGATTACTGTTTTGTTGATGGACCCCGGGTTACTTCTAACAAATACACTTTCCCTCTCAATCATCTCGGCCACACACAAAGTAAAGATTGAATCAATGAATCAATATTTTGTTTCGAAAAATGTATTTAAATTCAATTGAGTTGGAATGCATACATTTTTTTACCAGCTCTCTATTGAACCGCAACCCCATGAGGATTTGTATGAATGTGAATGCATAATCAAGGTACTGTGAGTCCATGGCCCTGGCCGTCTCCTGTTGTGGAGGAACACGTTTCTCACGTTTATTAGGAAAATCTCACAAACATGAGGGAGAGAAAATCCTATTTGAGCTGTGGATTAACTGATGGAAATCGAGGGTGGCGGGCAGACCTCATATTTTCCGCTACTCAGTTCCCTGTGTGCCGCATACTCAAACAGCCAGCTACCGGAGCTGAAATTACTAGAATTGATTAGACATTACAATGCGGCAGTATTCTCTTCTTGCTCTGACCGGCCGAGGTCAGCCATTCTGCTTTATCACCCTCCAATTTCCCCCGCTGAATAAACACTTTGTTTATGGTCGGTGGATTGGCGAGCTATGCCCCACCAGTCCTCTGTATCCTCAGCCTACATCAATTTGGATAGAACCAATAAAGATGTGATGCTCATAATGTGCATTCTCTGTCTCTGTGAGTTGTATTATGATGCTGATAACGTGCATTCTCTGTCTCTGTGAGTTGTATTATGATGTTGATAACGTGCATTCTCTGTCTCTGTGAGTTGTATTATGATGCTGATAACGTGCATTCTCTGTCTCTCAAATCAAATCAAATCAAATCCAATCAAATCAAATGGTATTTGTCACATACACATGGTTAGCAGATGTTAATGGGAGTGTAGCGAAATGCTTGTGCTTCTAGTTCCGACAATGCAGTAATAACCAATGAGCAATCTAACCTATCAATTCCACAACTACTACCTTATACACACAAGTGTAAAGGGATAAAGAATATGTACATAAAGATATATGAATGAGTGATGGTACAGAACGGCATAGGCAAGATGCAGTAGATGGTATCGAGTACAGTATATACATATGAGATGAGTAATGTAGGGTATGTAAACATAAAAGTGGCATAGTTTAAAGTGGCTAGTGATACATGCATTACATAAAAATGGCAAGATGCAGTAGATGATATAGAGTACAGTATCTACATATACATTATATTAAGTGGCATTGTTTAAAGTGGCTAGTGATACATTTTTTTAATCAATTTCCATCAATTTCCATTATTAAAGTGGGCTGGAGTTGAGTCAGTATTTTGGCAGCAGCCACTCAATGTTAGTGGTGGCTGTTTAACAGTTTGATGGCCTTGAGATAGAAGCTGTTTTTCAGTCTCTCGGTCCCTGCTTTGATGCACCTGTACTGACCTCGCCTTCTGGATGATAGCGGGGTGAACAGGCAGTGGCTCGGTTGGTTGTTGTCCTTGATGATCTTTATGGCCTTCCTGTGACATTGGGTGGTGTAGGTGTCCTGGAGGGCAGGTAGTTTGCCCCCAGTGATGCGTTGTGCAGACCTCACTACCCTCTGGAGAGCCTTAGGGGCAGAGCAGTTGCCGTACCAGGCGGTGATACAGCCCGACAGGATACTCTCGATTGTGCATCTGTAGAAGTTTGTGAGTGCTTTTGGTGACAAGCCGAATTTCTTCAGCCTCCTGAGGTTGAAGAGGCGCTGCTGCGCCTTTTTCACAACGCTGTCTGTGTGGGTGGACCAATTCAGTTTGTCCGTGATGTGTACGCCGAGGAACTTAAAACTTACTACTAATTAACTTACTACTAACTTACTACCCTCTCCACTCTCTGTGAGTTGTATTATGATGCTGATAACATGCATTCTCTGTCTCTGTGAGTTGTATTATGATGCTGATAACGTGCATTCTCTGTCTCTGTGAGTTGTATTGTGATGCTGATAACGTGCATTCTCTGTCTCTGTGAGTTGTATTATGATGCTGATAACGTGCATTCTCTGTCTCTGTGAGTAGTATTGTGATGCTGATAACGTGCATTCGCTGTCTCCGTGAGTAGTATTGTGATTCTCTGCAAAACGCAGAGCTGTGTTTGTCCTAAGGGAAGATTGATGGTGGTATAGTTAGAGAATACAGCCATTTCAGTCTAATTAAAGTTTCTCTCTGTGGCTGAACCCTTTGTGTAACGCTCTGGGAGAGGGATCATTGCTCCTAAACCTATGAGGCTTTACTCTAAAAGCAATTTAACGGCAGTCTAATCTGTATCACAAACATCCCTCTGACAATTTACTGGTGGCAAACTCCAGGGCATGATGCCGGGTAATACAACATTTCAAATCATTGCATAACTCTATTGACATGAGGGGTACAACTGTAAACTGTAAATTTGTTACCAGCAAATACAAATAGATTTCTCTAGTTTAACATCTTTGTGTCTGGTGGGACCAGAAGTTTAGAAATAGAACAAGGATGAAGTGGAAGAGGCTAACAGGTTTTGATTTTGACCTTCATATTTTAATGAGTGTATTAGATGCAGTATTTGGACATCCCTCTGCTACCTGGTTTAACACCGTATCTTGTTGTTTCAGTCTTTCTGGCCTAGGACCACCAGATACAAAAAACCCACAGTGTCTGTATGGGCAGCATTAACATTCAGTGAGTTTATAATCATGTGCTGTAAGTCACCTGGAAATGGCAATGTGTGTCTGCTAATGTTCATTGTGACTCTGATAATCACCAGACTAATGACGGTTGGCCTGTGTGTGTGTGGTGGAGCGCTTTCAAGATCTGAGTGCTTTGCTCACCTTGGGGGACCTGTGTTGTTGAGATTGTTGTTTTGGTTTTATTATTTGTACTGTGAGTTGTGCCAGGGGTCTTTACCAGTTCTTTATTTCACAGTCACTAGAATAAAAAGGGTTTAAAACCTCTGATGTAATGTGACTGTGTAGTCATAAACCACACATCAGTTAAGCTGCTACTCTCTACAGCCGTTTGGGGAAACAAATAATGTGGCCTTCAAGGTTATTTCAAAAATAAAAAGAAGTTGAACTTAAGCATGTTCCTCAGGCAGCCTAGACACTAGCAGCCAAGTGTCCCCCAGCCCAATCCTGGTCACTGACCTTGTGTGGCAGGACCATGGCGGAGCCCCCGCTGATGCCCACGATGGGCACGGCCGTCTGCAGGGCAATGAAGTCCAGGATCTGTGCCACGGCTTCCGAGCCGATGTTGTCCTCAAACACCACACCATGTACGCGGTTGGCCGCCAGTGTGTCACAGATGCGTGTGAGCAGGGCCCGAGGGTTGGTGTTGTTTACCAGCACTGTGATGGGATTCACCTCCAAGGGCAGGTCCATGAAGTTCTCCCTGCTGAGACGCCCCTTGATCTCCTGCTGGTAGGCCGAGCCACTGAACACCACCGCCACGTTGACTGCTGGCAAGGGCGTTGCGAAAGGCCGACCTTGGCACCAGGGGGCAGTGCAGAGCAGCAACAGCAGCAGCAGCGGCCACCACCACGGGGAGTCGCTCAAGCGGCCTAGACGAACGCCCATCTCAGTCACCTACTGCCTGAGAGAGGGGACGAGGGTGGGGATGAGAGGAGGAGAGAAGAGAGATGGGTAAAGACATTTGTATTAGATACATGGGACTGTTTAGTGTCATTTGTGCAATGTGATAATGCTTAGTAATCCCTCCAGGCAAGCCAACCAAACCAACTGCCTGTAGTTTAGAGACATTTTAGCTTCATCTGCGAGTCATGTGCTTCATGTGCAGGTGTGTCTCTATGTAAGCGGCCATGAGTGGTGGGTTGGGTCAGGTGGATGATGAGAGACCCAGGGTACTATTTTTTGTGTGAGTGTTTGGCGTGCAACACAAGGCAGTGAGCAGGTTGCTGTGCCTGCGGATGGCAGCTGCGGACCCACTACTGTTGTACTCTGCAGTCAAATACAGCAGATGGTGCCTACTGTTAGATGCAACAAATGGAGAACAAGGATTTACCATTTATCTCTCGTGACGTTTTTTCCCCCTGTGAAATAATGCTGCAGAGCTATTCCAACTTAATCTGCAAAACATCTGAATGCATGGGTATTATGTGCTGTGAATAGGTGGAGACCTGGTTTTGGCCATGGAGGCTTTTTTTAACGGCAGCTACATGCTGTATTTCTAAGGCATTGTTCACGGAAAAAACCTAATGTAACTTAACTTGGATGACAGTTTTCCCTTAGATGAGCCTTTGAAATGAATTGATAAGATCAGTGTTTAAAAATACTGCATAGCTAATAGACTTCAATGCAATTTTCCCAAAGTACAGTGTCACAGTGACAGTAACAAAGTTTGTTAAGGGATTCACTTTTAGTTTGAAATCATAAACCCTACATTGTCATGTTCCAGGTAATGAATAAATGATCAAATCGACCAGAAACTCTTTAGCTTGTTTTGATCTTCCAGATATTTATAGTTGTAGGGCAAAGTAGAAAAAAATGATGTATTTCACAATGGAATTGAATGGAGTTAGATCCTACACCATTACATTCACCAATCCATTTAATGTCTGGTCAGATACTGTGTCCCTCTGTCAGACAGAGTCATCCTCTATGACTTATCTGTCACACTGCAGCCTGCGGGCCTGACTCTGTGTGGTGTGTGTGAGTGTGTGCGTGCGTGCGTGTGCGTGTGTGTGTGGTATCCTGTCAAGGGGACCTGATTTAGCATGAGTTTGAATCACAGTGGGGTGATTACAATGTAATCCTCAGTATTCCTTGGCGGGTGTCATGGCCCACGGCATGATTGTGACTCCCTATCAAGACATGTTGGACAGCTGGGGACCCACTGCAGTCCCCCATTCCTCAACCCCTGCCTGACAGAGGGAATGGGACGAGGGGCTTGTGTTAGCGTAGATGGAGTGTACCAGTAAAGTGGTGGTGACGTTCCCATGGGGTAATTGGTTGGACTACGTGATAATATAGTCTCCACTCTGAAAACCTGCCTCCCAGAGGACTGTAGGGATTTCTGCATCACACTGCTGGTCAGGGACCTTATCAGCAACACATGGCTGAGAAAGGACCATTATAGATCGTCATTAGTAGCGGAGCAGCCTAGAATACCAATGATGGTACGGCTGTTGAGAATGGAAAGGCATTATGAAAGTTGCTAGATTTTGACCATATCAAAAACAGGATGGATTTGTTGTGCTGATTGACATACCTATTTTCCATTTATGACATCATTGCTGAGTTTCCTCTGTCATGAAAATAGGCAATATTTCTGTCATTGATCCTGCAGGCTGATTGATAATCCCTTAAACTGTTAAGAACACAGAGCAGGAATGCATTGCTTTCCTTCAATGACATTATCCATGTCTTATCCGGCCATTGTATGATGGAACACGTTAGGGTTAATGTCTTTGAGGAGGATCTCATTAAAAGAGCTTGACCTTCCACATGTTTAATCAAGGCAGTGAAACAGCTGAGGTGGATGTCTGAAGGTCACCTACATGGGGGATTACCGTGGTAAAATGGGGATGTGGAATTAAACACAACAGCCAATGAGTCATCATCGACTTAATCAGATGACTTATGTTTGTCGATATGCCCCCTATTACCAAGGTGTATTCCAAACAGAGACACAGCTATCGGGAGGTAATTACAGCACAGTGTAAACATTGATTTGACCATCTAGCCCAATTTGACCTTGCTGACAACAAAAAGTGGAACTCACACCACTGTGATTTGCAATAACGCTGGGCAATATAGTCATGAAACCCGTTCTGTAGCTTGGTCACAATCCAAAGTCTCCAAAACACAGGAAAGAGGCTTTTATTACTGTCCTACATGGAGCTAAATCCACCCCCAAACTTGTACAATGGCTTGAGGCTTTATTCCAATGTTAGGGATCAAAACTCACTGTGGATATTTATTTTAGTCAGGGATATTGTAATAGAAAATGCAGCTCTGGGTACATCATTTACACTGTATTTTATGTTGATTTTTTTTCAGATCACAGTTTATTTGGTTCTTAAGCCTGGTTGCAACAGATGAGTGGTAAATACTGTAGTTTGGGACCATGGAAAAGAGACAGGTTGCTGTTTACATCATGATGCAGTCATGAAAAGCTAGTTTTATGACTTTTGTGTCATGTTGAGTCAGTAGAAACAAACAAAATCCCACTGTGAAACTAGTGAACATGAACATAAGCAAACTCTATTACAATATATCTATGATACTCTAAGTATGCAAACAGTCATTACTGTGAGACATGCAGGCATTGGTAGAAAATGTGTCTGAAGGAGATTTTCCCCATCTACACAGACAAGAGATCATTTGTTTTCTACGCTATGACCTCTATAATCTGGGGTTGGATTTTGGAATGCACTGCCATGTCAAATTCTTTGCTCTCTAGAGATGTAATCTCTGTGAATCTGCAAGTCCCCAATTTTCAGTGCCTGGATTTGATATGTGTTAGTTGTCTGCTGGAGTTTTCACAGCTCCAGCTCCCAGCCTCCTATCAGTGGGAATGTGTTCAGTTTACCGACCTCTCTCTCTCACTTGACTCTGCCCAAGTCACCGCTGGCTGGCGCGAGGGCACACAGACCAGATTAGATCAAAGCTTCTGCCACTGTTCCAGTCTGGCACTTAGAAGGGCTCAGACCGTTTCCCCATGCACCGTTACTACTGAGCAAATCCCTGGTGCGACTGCAAAGATTATGCCATGCCTTTTTAAAACTGTCATCCAGCTAAAAGTGTTAGGGAGAGGGAGATGACAGAGTAAAACAGATACCAGATCTAACTATGTGACAGTTGATATTATATCTCTGTTTAATGGCAGACAGTCCTAACAGAATCCTTCAAGATCTTCACCATGGCTTTCAGACCAGATGGGTTTATAATGAGGAATTGCTTATCCCCCTCTAGTGGGTGAGTTGGTAAAAGCAGTTCCCTTAGAATATCAGTTGTCCTCTGCTGTTTCCTTGTCAAACCAGAGAAGCTAATTATTTCTGTCTCTGTCCCACTTCTCTTATGTAGTCTGTGGGAGAACTGTCTCTACTGTAACACATTTGACTAAATAACAAGGGTCAAGGGGTTACATTTGTTATTGTAATAACACCTGCCAGATGTGTTTTGTTTTGTCTGGACTGGCCTGAGAAATGAAATTATTTTAGTTTTACACCTTTTCAGCTATTCCTTTGTCCTAAAGGTGATTGGTTGAAAGTCAGCTGAGATGACACATTTATTTACTTACAGTGTTACTATCATCAAATCTGTTCAGGAGCCTCTGCTTAGACATTTGACTGCACTCTCCTCATGCCCAATTCCCAGCCCTGCTCAATATCTTAAGACCATAGTGGTACAGTACGTACATCTGGTTGTGTGTGGGGGGGGGGGGGTGGGGGGGGGGGGGTTGTTGTGCTCGTCATTGTTGACGTAATGGGTCATTTCGTATTCAGAGCATGAAACTGCTGCTAAGACTTACACCTGTCTCATCCTGGGCACAGTTTGATCAATATGCTCCAAGCCTTGGATAGGCATGCTGGTGCCTCGTGGCTCTCTGCTGGTAACTTTACCTCTTCTCTTGCTTTTTATCAATGAAACATCAGCTGACCAGCCCAATGTTTAATACCTATCACATTTTAGACTTGAGTAAGGAAACTTTATAATTTGTAGGTACTCAACAATGGGTTAACATGAAAAATACATACCTTACATTAAATCCTATTAGAATTCCTTTATAATAACCCCTTTCAAGTCTAATCAGTATAAATGTCCTTTTCTTTCCCATACATTATGCATGTGTTCAGTATTAAGGATTAGTTTAACCCCACACAGTGTAATTGACAATTTGACCTTCGCTAATGCAAAGACCGCCAACTATTTCATCCGATCATTATGATCACAGTTCATTTCCCATTCACCTGTGATTATGGGTTTAGCTAAGCCATGAAGATAAAATACTGTCATTCTAATCCCCCAAAATCCATTACCTTTCAACTAATCTGGTAATTCATGAGCATTTTGAGTACACTTAAATAGGAATAATAAAATGCTTTTGTGAATACAGTGAATCGGCTTCTTCCAGTCATGCATTGTCGAGTAAATTAGAATCAATTAGACTTTTATTGTTAACCACTGAGTATCCTCTCAACTCCCATTCATTGGCCCTCACTGCTACCGTGGTTTCCAGACTTTGTTTAGCTCGGATCTATCTAAAGAGCTTTGTGGACCATCTGATAAACAAAACAATACATGTAGCCAGAACCCAGGCTTTAGCTGCGACCCAGGAGGATATAGCTGCGACCCAGGAGAATATATTGTAGCTGCGACCCAGCCTGGGTCCCGATCCACCATCTGGGGAACACTTAACTAGTCCATCGCCAATAACATGGCTCCCTCATTGTGATTTAAAGTAATGTAATATCAAGCTGGATCTATAATCCTTAGTTCCAAAAGCCTCTGCCTCTTTTTTCTATACTTTAGACAACATTCAATAAACGCTATATTGCACATCATATAATATTACCAAAATTCCTGATACTACTGCCAGCTATATTAGGATAGAACAAAGCACTCTGAGAATATTTTGACTTGGTATAGTCAATAGCTTAGTTCACAGAAGTATTACTGTTAAGTGACATTTGTTTCCTGCCTTTGCAGATGGTGACCAAAATAGAACAAGTGGGGAAGCAGCTTTGTGACAATAGTGCACACTGATATAAAAACAGACTACTAGAGTAGCCACACTCACAGAGTGTTTATATTCTAGTTCCACTAACAGAACAACATGGTGGTTTGAGAGTTAATATTTTCTCTTAAAGACAACTTAGCCTTTAGACACATTGCCTCATCTGGAAGGATGTGACTTTGACATATCTGCCATGCCTCAAATCAGACACATGCAACTGCTTTTCCCCTCCAACAAGACGTAATGGCTTGTATTGTTGTCACATTTTATCTAGGTCAATATTCAACTCAATTTTACATCCCAATGCCAGGTGTCACCACAATATTGGATGCAGTGCAAGGTGAGTCCCTCTCAGCTGTGACTCTATGTCTGTCGTCTGGTGATTTGATCATCGTGGGCCCTAGCGGAGCGCGGACAGGGCATGTCAACCTGTCATATCCCTGACACCTCCCTGTAGATTTACTTCTTTAGTCCTGATGAAATTATTCTCCATATCATGGCCTCATAATAAACTGGAGCTATAGGCTGTCATAGTAAAAATGTATCCTACTGTCCAATATACAGCCCCATGTTCCCTCTACCCTACCTGCTTCCATACAGTGATCTCCCAGTCTGCATGTTTCCAATCCCAGCAGCCTCTGAGTTATCTCCCACCCCATGACCCCAGGGAAGAAAATCACATCAAACTGATACACTCAATGATATTAGTTTATGTCACCATCCAAATCAAGATCCCTGCTCTGCTTTGCTCTCCTAAGCCACGAGCGTGCTGGACATATTTCAGACATGCTGTTGCATTAAGTGTACATGACAAGTGATTGATCCGCCGTGGAATGAAAACCCGATAAATCTGAGAGTAATGATCTCTCTGACTGTCTCTGCATGGGGGGGATTTTTGGAGATAGGTTTCTCCTAACATGCCTGTGCTTTAAATATGCTGCCTCACTTCTTGTGTAGTGTTTTCACTTTGAACGAAACAAGGGTGTCGAGCCCTGAGCCGCCTTGGGCTGGCCTTCTAGGTTAGGTGTGTCTTTGCGCTACTTGAATGGCCCTGCTGCCCCAGAGCTGGAGAGGAAGTCATTTACAATCTAACGTTACCACTGCCAGAAAAAAACACAGTAGATGAAGCAAACAAACATAATTCTATGTTCCTGGATCTGAATCAACTCGACCCCCAAAAATAAAAAGACGCAAGAAAAAGACTGCTCAAGACCAATCCATAAACCGGAAAAACATTGGAACTACCCTATCCCATCTGAACAACCTGTTCATAATGCTGTTCATTGACTGTAGCTCAGCATTCAACACCATAGTACCCTCTAAGCTCATCATTAAGCTTGGGGCCCTAGGGTCTGAACCCCACCTTGTGCAACTGGGTCCTGGACTTCCTGACGGGCTGCCCCCAGGTGGTGAAGGTAGGAAACAACACCTCCACTTCACTGATCCTCAGCACTCCCTGTTCACCCATGACTGCGTGGCCACGCACACCTCCAACTCAATCATCAAGTTTGCAGACGAAACAACAGTAGGAGGCCTGATTACCAACAATGACGAGACAGCCAGCAGGGAGGTGAGGGCCCTGGGAGAGTGGTGCCAGGAAAATAACCTCCCACTCAACGTCAACAAAACAAAGGAGTTGATCGTGGACTTCAGGAAACAGCAGAGGGAGCATGCCCCTATCCACATCGACGGAACTGCAGTGGAGAAGGTGATTCCTCGGCGTACACATCACTGACGATCTGAAATGGTCCACCCACACAGACAGTGTGGTGAAGAAGGCACAACAGTGCCTCTTCAACCTCAGGAGGCTGAGGAAATTTGGCTTGGCCTCTAAAACAAACTTTTACAGATGAGAGCATCCTGTCGGGCTGTATCGCCGCTTGGTACGGCAACTGCACCGCCTGCAACCACAGGGCTCTCCAGATGGTGGTGAGGTCTACCCAACGCATCACCGGGGGCAAACTACCTGCCCTCCAGGACACCTACAGCACACGATGTCACAGGAAGGCCAAAAAGATCATCAAGGACATTAACCACCCGAGCCATGGCCTGTTCACCCCTCTAACATCCAGCAGGCGAGGTCAGTACAGGTGCATCAAAGCTGGGACCGAGAGACTGGAAAAACAACTTATCTTAAGGCCATCAGACTGTTAGATAGCCATCACTTGCCGGCTTCCACCCGGTTACGCAACATTGCACCTTAGAGGGTGCTGCCCTATATACATAGACTTGGAATCACTGGCAATTTTAATAAGGGAACACAAGCCACTTTAATAATGTTTAAATAATGTTTACATACTGCTTTACTCATCTCACATGTATATACTGTATTCTATTTTACTGTATTTTAGTCAATGCCACTGTGACAATGCTCATTCTAATATTTATATATTTTTTAATTCCATTCTTTTACTTGTAGATTTGTGTGTATTGTTGTGAATCGTTTTTAGATACTACTGCACTGTTAGATACTACTGCACTGTTGGAGCTAGGAAGACAAGCATTTCGCTACACCCGCAATAAGATCTGCTAAATATGTGTATGTGACCAATACAATTTGATTTGATTTGAATACATTTTGAAGGGTTGAACAGTGACGCTGAAATGTTCACCGTTCTCATGGACTGGTAACACAGGAGGTTGGTGGCACCCTAATTTGGGGGGACCGGCTCGTGGTAATGGCTAGAGCGGAATAGGTGGAATGGTATCAAATACGCCATTTCATTCGCACCGTTCCAGCCATTATTATGAGCAGTCCTCCCCTCAGCAGCCTCCACTGACTTACCAGTCAGTAAGTGTTAGGTTGCGTGTTTAGCCTGCTAGATACGTTAGCTGCTAACCTTAGTGTGTTCAATGTTCAAGCTAGCTAACATCTTCGGTCTGTTTTGTACTCAAAGGAATCTAACAATGGCATCATAAACCCACACTGCACAAACCCCCCCCAATGCCTTTATTTCAACTAACTAACATTAGCTAGCAAAAGCAAGATATGCAGATTGTTGACATGATAGTGTTTCATTTGTAGATAACTAGCTAGCTAGCTAGGTGGTCAACAGCATTTTCAGCCCAGGTACACCCCAAAAAATGCATGTATGCATAACATTTGGTAAAGTAACATCACACAAACATGTCTTTTCAAGGAGATACTGGTGGAGACGGTCTGATTTCGAAGGAATTTGAGGCTGTTCAAATTGTGGTTGTGCAAACCCCAACACTGAAAGAGAGGTAAGAAATGCTGTATGCATTTTCTTTTATGCTTTGTGATTCAATAATTATTTTGTTTGAAATTGACCAAAATAGTTATCTATGTTTGCCTGTTCAGCACATTGCCTACCTATATACAGCACTGATTCCTACTTAGTGAGAACTACCCACCAGAACGTCTGAATGAATATCCAGCGTGGTCAGTCAAGTAAACAATGGTTAATCTTCATGACGTATTGGTGGACTATTGGCCATCAAGTGATAGGATGGTTACATTAGGATGTTAGACAGGTTATCGCAAAACACCACATATTCCATCCATATTATGTTATCAAAATCAATGTCAGTCAAGTAAACAATGGTTAATCTTCATGACGTATTGGAGGACTATTGGCCATCAAGTGATAGGATGGTTACATTAGGATGTTAGACAGGTTATCGCAAAACACCACATATTCCATCCATATTATGTTATCAAAATCAATGTTTATTTGGCATATGCACAGGATACAGTGGGATGTATATGGGAATATGGCATTGCATTGTACCGTGTACTATTGAAGTAAAAATGTATCTTATGTTTTTCAACAGTGCCAACAACCCCCACAGACAGACTTGTCCCTCCTGTCCCACTACCAACCAAGCAAGAATATCTCCAGGAGCATCAGCGCTAAGGGCTTGGTAGGAAACTTTTGTTAATACAGAATGCCAGACATTACGATCGTTACAAGTATTACATAGTTAGTATATTACCTACCCTCTCTCTCAGGTGAGACCATGGCCAGTAAATTATTACCTACATCCCCTCTCTTGTTCATACAGAATGGCAGACATTACGCTCGTTACAAGTATTACATAGTTAGTATATTACCTACTCTCTCTCTCAGGTGAGACTATGGCCAGTATATTATTACCTACATCCTCTCTCTCAGGTGAGACCATGGCCAGTATATTATTACCTACATCCTCTCTCAGGTGAGACCATGGCCAGTATATTATTACCTACATCCTCTCTCAGGTGAGACTATGGCCAGTATATTATTACCTACATCCTCTCTCTCAGGTGAGACCATGGCCAGTATATTATTACCTACATCCTCTCTCAGGTGAGACTATGGCCAGTATATTATTACCTACATCCTCTCTCTCAGGTGAGACCATGGCCAGTATATTATTACCTACATCCTCTCTCAGGTGAGACCATGGCCAGTATATTATTACCTACATCCTCTCTCTCAGGTGAGACCATGGCCAGTATATTATTACCTACATCCTCTCTCAGGTGAGACCATGGCCAGTATATTATTACCTACATCCTCTCTCAGGTGATACTATGGCCAGTATATTATTACCTACATCCTCTCTCTCAGGTGAGACCATGGCCAGTATATTATTACCTACATCCTCTCTCAGGTGAGACCATGGCCAGTATATTATTACCTACATCCTCACTCAGGTGAGACCATTGCCAGTATATTATTACCTACATCGTCTCTCAGGTGAGACCATGGCCAGTATATTATTACCTACATCCCCTCTCTTGTTCATACAGAATGGCAGACATTACCCTCGTTACAAGTATTACATAGTTAGTATATTACCTACTCTCTCTCTCAGGTGAGACTATGGCCAGTATATTATTACCTACATCCTCTCTCTCAGGTGATACTATGGCCAGTATATTATTACCTACATCCTCTCTCTCAGGTGATACTATGGCCAGTATATTATTACCTACATCCTCTCTCTCAGGTGATACTATGGCCAGTATATTATTACCTACATCCTCTCTCTCAGGTGAGACCATGGCCAGTATATTATTACCTACATCCTCTCTCTCAGGTGAGACTATGGCCAGTATATTATTACCTACATCCCCTCTCTCAGGTGATACTATGGCCAGTATATTATTACCTACATCCTCTCTCTCAGGTGAGACTATGGCCAGTATATTATTACCTACATCCTCTCTCTCAGGTGATACTATGGCCAGTATATTATTACCTACATCCTCTCTCTCAGGTGAAACCATGGCCAGTATATTATTACCTACATCCTCTCTCTCAGGTGAGACCATGGCCAGTATATTATTACCTACATCCTCTCTCTCAGGTGAGACTATGGCCAGTATATTATTACCTACATCCTCTCTCTCAGGTGAGACTATGGCCAGTATATTATTACCTACATCCTCTCTCTCAGGTTAGACCATGGCCAGTATGTTATTACCTACATCCTCTCTCTCAGGTTAGACCACGGCCAGTATGTTATTACCTACATCCTCTCTCTCAGGTTAGACCATGGCCAGTATGTTATTACCTACATCCTCTCTCTCAGGTGAGACTATGGCCAGTGTATTACCTACCTCCTCTCTCTCAGGTTAGACCATGGCCAATATGTTACCAAGCATCAATTCTTTAATGGTTAAATTCATAAATGGTGCATACGTTCTCACTTTAATTAATAACTCAAATTCCAAATCTAAATCAAAGTTTATTTGGCATATACACAGGATACAGTGGGGTGTACGGGAATATGACATTACATTTTATCGTATACTATTGAAGTAACAATTCCTTTGATGATTTCCCACACGGTGCCAACAACCTCCAAAGACTGACCAAACAAGAGTTTCTCCAGGAACATCAGTGCAAAGGGCTTGGTGGGGAACTTTTGTTCATACAGAATGGCAGACATTATGCTTGTTAGAGTATTTTACCTGCTGGAACTTGAGAAATGAATATACAATTACATTGGGTTAGAATTAATACTATGAAAACTTGGTTCGGAAAGGCCATTGACACTTGCGCTAATACAATAAGTGATTCCAATATTTTATTTTTAGTCAGTTAAGAACAAATTCGTATTTGCAATGACGGCCTATACCAGCCAAACCCGGACAATGCTGGGCCAACTGTGCGCCACCCTATGGGACTCCAAATCACGTCCGGTTGTGATACAGCCTAGATTCAAACCAGGGTGTCTGTAGTGACGCAGTGATGCAGTGCCTTAGACCGCTGCGCCACTCGGGAGCCCAATACATGTCAGTGATATGATTTTTTTTCTCCTATCAGCATCAACACTGCCGTAGTAACAGAATCATGGATGACTTGGACTGTTTGCTGCATGATAAAAGACTGACCACATAAATACATATCTGTTATGTAAAAATCCCCATAATTCATCAGTTAAAAAAGTTACTGTTTTCATACAAAAAAATGGGACAATTACAATGACAACTGAACACTTAAAACAATAAAACACACATACAAGGTAGGACATATACAGCTATCTCCCAGCTCCCAGGCAAAAAGCCTATATGTTGCCGCTGCGGATCACGGGAGGCAAGTACTCGCCACACACAGCAGTTTTGAATGACGAACATGTTGTTAGGTCCCACACCTCCAGGCCACAAACTGTTATGTGCTACTCCTGGTTCCCACCTTTCACTCCCTACTAGGAGGTCATCAGAGCAAGTATGACTGCAATGCATCCTTACGGCCATGCCACAGAGGTTCAATTCTCAAATAAGTCAGTGTCACCACAGTGTCCTTGATGTGGTGCTGTAACCAGTTTAACATGTGTCATGCTAATGTACCATTCTGTGACATGATGGCCAATAGTACACCAATATGTCATGCAGATGTGCCATCGTTTACTTGACTGACCACACTAGTTATTCATTCAGTCATTCTGGTGGGTAGTTAACACTAGGTAAGAATCAAAGCTGTATATAGACAGGCAATATGCGGAACAGGGAAATATAGCTAACTATTTTGGTTGATTACCAACAAAATAATTATTGAATCACAAAGCATAACAGAAAATGCATACAGCATTTCTTTCCCTCTAAATCAGACTGTCCCCACCCATATCTCCCTGAGAAATACATGTTTGTGTGATGTTACCGTACCAAATATATGGCTAGATGCATTTTTTGGAGTGGTTCTGGGCCAAACATCCTGTTCACCACCTAGCTAGCTAGCATTATCATCTACATGCAAAACAATCTGCATATCTAGCTTTAGCTAGCTAATGTTAGCTAGCTGAAATAAAGGCATTGGGCATCTTGTAGGATTTATGCAGTGTAGCTACATGATGCCATCGTTAGATTCCTTTGAGTACAAAACAGTCTAAATACAGAAGATGTTTGTTAGCTTGCTAAGTAGCCTTGTTAGCTAGCTTGAACATTGAACACTCTAAGGTTAGCAGCTAACATAGCTAGCAGGCTAAACATGTAACCCAACACTTACCTAACATTACCAGTCCATGACAACGGTGGCCATCTGGGAGTCACTCTTCCACCTTTCAAAATGTATTCACATTTTTCTGGAGTTTATGGATTGGTCATGAGCCTTCTTTTTCTCGCTTCTTTGTCTCTTTTAGGGTCGAGTTGATTCAGATCCAAGAACCGAGAATGATGCTTGTTGGCTTCACCTGCTCGGTTTGTTTCTGGCGGCTGTAATGTTAGGTTGCAAGTGACTTTCACTTTCTCTCCAGCTCTGGGGCAGTAGAGTCATTCGAGTTGGCGGGATTAACACAAAGACACACCTAGCCTAGAAGGCCAGCCAAGGCGGCTCAGGGCTCAACCCCCTTGTTTTCGTTCAAAGTGGGGAAGTGGGGAGCATTGGGTCGCCCACAACCTGTCGATTTCTGATTTAAGATTATGCTTTTGGATTTGAGGGTGTGTTAGGTAGAATGGGTTTGGAGGTTTACAGTGTGCCCTGTCTCTGTGGTGTTAGTAGGGCAAAGGCCAGCAGGTTATGTCCTGTCTCTGTGTGTCAGTGGTACAATGACAGGCAGGTTGTTAATAACTTAGCAGATGTCCTGTCTCTGTGTGTCAGTGGTACAATGACAGGCAGGTTGTTAATAACTTAGCAGATGTCCTGTCTCTGTGTGTCAGTGGTACAATGACAGACAGGTTGTTAATAACTTAGCAGATGTCCTGTCTCTGTGTGTCAGTGGTACAATGACAGGCAGGTTGTTAATAACTTAGCAGATGTCCTGTCTCTGTGTGTCAGTGGTACAATGACAGGCAGGTTGTTAATAACTTAGCAGATGGGTAATAATGCAGGACTACTACATTTTCATGTCATCTTCATGCAGCTGCAGCACAGGAGTAATGGGATAATGTTTCATACTATATTGAAAGTTCATACTATATTGTTGCCCTCACAAACAGACAGGTCATATAGAACCAATTTGTCATCATTGCCAGACCCATTAGGAAGGAAACCCAATGAAAGACTATATACTGTGTCATCAGCCAACATTTGATCATTAATCACATTTTCTGTTTGATCAATTATTTTAAGGGCAATACATCAAAGGCACAAGGGTATACAACTCATTTCTCAAAGCCAAGAATACAGTAACGTGTTGTCCTGTCATTTGACAAATGTTGATATACACTGTATATCTCTACACACCCGTATCACATTTATAGCACCAAACTCCATCCTCTGTATTTGCTTTGTCAGCACTCTCTGTGGTGAGATTGAACAGATTGTATGTGGAAGAGTGTGAGGGTAATAATCTTTGAGAGGCAGTAGCAGATTACAATGGTATCCGGGGTGTAATCTATTTTACCTAACACGTGTTTACTTGAGCCTTTCGCAGCACTGGCTTGGCATGATTCATCAGTCATGTCCTTCTCACCCTGGTCATGCTGACACAGATGTACAGTGCCTTCAGAAAGTATTCACACCGCTTGACTTTTTCCACATGTTGTTGTGTTACAGCCTGAATTTAAAATTGATTAAATTTCAATTGTGTGTCACTGATCTACACACAATACCGCATAATGTCAAAGTGGAATTATGTTTTTAGAAATGTTTGCAAATTAATAAAAAATGTAAAGCTGAAATGTCTTGAGTCAATACGTATTCAACCCCTTTGTTATGTTAAGCCTATATAAGTTCAGGAATAAAAATGTGCTTAACAAGTCATGTAATAAGTTGTGTGCAATAATAGTGTTTAATATGATTTTTAAATTACTAACATATCTTTGTACCCATACATAAAATTACCTGTAGACTTGCAGACTTGTGTACGTGCTGCTGTGCGTTTTGTTGCTAACTTTACTTTGCTACCTGACAACTTTATGGTTTTTACTTTTTAATTACGTTCATATTTTTAGTTTTTTCCCTCGCTCTACTTTTTTTCATTCAACCTTTTCACTCCGGACGCTTTATCTGGACGTGGTTCGTCAGTACCTCCACCAGCCGAAGCTAAGTAGTAACATTAACATGATGCCTTCTAATTGCAGTCGCTGTACTCATAACATACAGGAGAACAATCGCCTTATGGCGAGGATAGCTGTGCTGCAAGCCCAGCTTCAGACGCAATCATTAGGCAAGGGTAATTTCAGTGTAGGAAAGGATGAAACAGCGTCTGTGTCACCAGTAAGTACAGATAGTAGTATAAATCCCCCCGCACAGTCCCCACAGCCGGACAACTTTCTCATGGCTTCTGGAGGGAAATGCTGTAGGAATGCTCAACCGGTGTCACTCATTCAGCCGACAGAAACTTTCAACCGGTTCTTCCCATTAAGCAGCGAGTCGGAGTCAGAGGCCGAGCCTTCTCTGGTCTCTACTCCTCCCGTTACGTGGTCTGAGGCGCCGAAGACTCCCACCATTAGCTCTGACACATTGAAAACCCTAGTCATTGGCGACTCCATTACCCGTAGTATTAGACTTAAAACGAATCATCCAGCAATCATACACTGTTTACTAGGGGCAGGGCTACCGACGTTAAGGCTAATCTGAAGATGGTGCTGGCTAAAGCTAAAACTGGCGAGTGTAGAGAGTATAGAGATATTGTTATCCACATCGGCACCAACGATGTTAGGATGAAATAGTCAGAGGTCACCAAGCGCAACATAGCTTCAGCGTGTAAATCAGCTAGAAAGATGTGTCGGCATCAAGTAATTGTCTCTGGCCCCCTCCCAGTTAGGGGGAGTGATGAGCTCTACAGCAGAGTCTCACAACTCAATCGCTGGTTGAAAACTGTTTTCTGCCACTCCCAAAAGATAGAATTTGTAGATAATTGGCCTTCTTTCTGGGACTCACCCACAAACAGGACAAAGCCTGGCCTGTTGAGAAGTGACGGACTCCATCCTAGCTGGAGGGGGGCTCTCATCTTATCTACGAACATAGACGGGGCTCTAACTCCCCTAGCTCCACAATGAGATAGGGTGCAGGCCAGGCAGCAGACTGTTAGCCAGCCTGCCAGCTAAGTGGAGTCTGCCACTAGCACAGTCAGTGTCGTCAGCTCAGCTATCCCCATTGAGACCGTGTCTGTGCCTCGACCTAGGTTGGGCAAAACTAAACATGGCAGTGTTCGCCTTAGCAATCTCACTGGAATAAAGACCTCCTCCATTCCTGCCATTATTGAAAGAGATTGTGATACCTCACATCTCAAAATAGGGCTACTTAATGTTAGATCCCTCACTTCCAAGGCAGTTATAGTCAATGAACTAATCACTGATCATAATCTTTATGTGATTGGCCTGACTGAAACATGGCTTAAGCCTGATGAATTTACTGTGTTAAATGAGGCCTCACCTCCTGGTTACACTAGTGACCATATCCCCCGCGCATCCCGCAAAGGTGGTGATGTTGCTAACATTTATGATAGCAAATTTCAATTTACAAAAAAAGCAGAAGTTTTCGTCTTTTGAGCTTCTAGTCATGAAATCTATGCAGCCTACACAATCACTTTTTATAGCTACTGTTTACAGGCCTCCTGGGCCATATACAGCGTTCCTCACTGAGTTCCCTGAATTCATATCGGACCTTGTAGTCATGGCAGATAATATTCAAATTTTTGGTGACTTTAATATTCACATGGCAAAGTCCACAGACCCACTCCAAAAGGCTTTCGGAACCATCATCGACTCAGTGGGTTTTGTCCAACATTTCTCAGGACCTACTCACTGCCACAGTCATACTCTGAATCTAGTTTTGTCCCGTGGAATAAATGTTGTGGATCTTATCGTTTTTCCTCATAATCCTGGACTATCGGACCACCGTTTTATTACGTTTGCAATTGCAACAAATAATCTGCTCAGACCCCAACCAAGTATCATCAAAAGCCGTGCTATAAACCCAAAGATTCCTAGATGCCCTTACAGACTCCCTCAGCCTACCCAAGGACGTCAGAGTACAAAAATCAGTTAACCACCTAACTGAGGAACTCAATTTAACCTTGCGCAATACCCTAGATGCAGACAAAAAACATTTGTCATAAGAAACTAGCTCCCTGGTATACCCGAGCTCTGAAGCAAGCTTCCAGAAAATTGGAACGGAAATGGCGCCACACCAAACTGGAAGTCTTCCGACTAGCTTGGATAGACAGTACCGTGCAGTATCGAAGAGCCCTCACTGCTGCTCGATCATCCTATTTTTCCAACTTAATTGAGGAAAATAACAACAATCCAAAATGTATTTTTGATACTGTCGCAAAGCTAACTAAAAAGCAGCATTCCCCAAGAGAGGATGGCTTTCACTTCAGCAGTGATAAATTCATGAACTTCTTTGAGGAAAAGATCATTATCATTAGAAAGCAAATTACAGACTCCTCTTTAAATCTGCGTATTCCTCCAAACCTCCGTTGTCCTGAGTCTGCACAACTCTGCCAGGACCTAGGATCAAGGGAGACACTGAAGTGTTTTAGTACTATATCTCTAGACACAATGATGAAACTAATCATGGCCTCTAAACCTTCAAGCTGCATACTGGACCCTATTCCAACTAAACTACTGAAAGAGCTGCTTCCTGTGCTTGGCCCTCCTATGTTGAACATAATAAATGGCTCTCGATCCACCGGATGTGTACCAAACTCACTAAAAGTGGCAGTAATAAAGCCGCTCTTGAAAAAGCCAAACCTTGACCCAGAAAATATAAAAAACTATCGGCCTATATCGAATCTCCCATTCCTCTAAAAAAAAATTGAAAAAGCTGTTGCGCAGCAACTCACTGCCTTACTGAAGACAAACAATGTATACAAAACGCATCAGTCTGGTTTTAGACCCAATCATAGCACTGAGACTGCACTTGTGAAGGTGGTAAATGACCTTTTAATGGCGTCAGACCGAGGCTCTGCATCTGTCCTCGTGCTCCTAGACCTTAGTGCTGCTTTTGATACCATCGATCACCACATTCTTTTGGAGAGATTGGAAACCCAAAATGGTCTACACGGACAAGTTCTGGCCTGGTTTAGATCTTATCTGTCGGAAAGATATCAGTTTGTGGATGGTTTGTCCTCAGATAAATCAACTGTAAATTTCGGTGTTCCTCAAGGTTCCATGCATCCTGTTTGCAATAAGGTACTAAAGTAATACTGCAAAAAATGTGGCAAAGAAATTAACTTTTTGTCCTGAACACGAAGCGTTATGTTTGGGGCAAATCCAACACATCACTGAGTATCACTCTTCATATGTTCAAGCATGGTGGTGGCTGCATAATGTTAGGTGCATGCTTGTCATTGGAAAGGACTAGAGAGTTTTTTAGGATAAATAAACGGAATAAAGCTAAGCACAGGCAAAATCCTAGAGGAGAACTTGGTTCAGTCTGCTTTCCAACAGACACTGGGAGACAAATTCACCTTTCAGCATTACCTAAAACACAAGGCCAAATATACACTGGAGTTGCTTACCAAGACGGCATTGAATTTTCCTGAGTGACCTAGTTACAGTTTTAAATTAAATTGGCTTGAAAATCTATGGCAAGACCTGAAAATGGCTGTCTAGCAATGATCAAAAACCAACTTGACAGAGCTTGAAGAAATATTGTACAATCCAGGTGTCCAGAGCTATAATCGCTGCCTAAGGTGATTCTAACCTGTATTGACTGAGGGGGTTGAATAATTTTCTAATCAAGATATATTAGTGCTTTATTTCCCATTCATAAAAAAAACATTAAAATGTTCTTCCACTTTGACATAACAGAGTATTTTGTGAAGACCTTGGTCAATAAAATCACAATTAAATCTATTTTAATCCCACTTTGTAACACAACAAAATGTGGAAAAAGTCACGGGGGTGTGAATGCTTTCTGAAGGCACTGTAAATCACAGTGTCATGTAAGAAACGGTTGGGTCGACATGGTCATGGTGGTGTAAGCTTTGGGTTGTAGTCCTGGCCTTTGACCGTGCTGTCTGTGGCCGTCATGTGTGTCCGTGTGGTATGTGGAGCAGAGATCAGGATAAAACCCTGGTTAAGCCGAGGTCCATGGCTGACGATGGAGATGGGGGGATCCCCTCCCGGTCCAGATGTCACCATCCTGCTCTGACAGCTGACTTGCTGGCTGCTGCCCACCCATCTGCCCTGACAGACCCCTCACACAAGCACTAACCCACGTATGAACATACCACTTTGTTTTTTAATCTACCTCTGAGATACAGTATACTATACGGTAACCATCCCATCGAGTGTTTTCTGCTTTAAACATTGTGTTGCCATGTGCTGAGACCAGCGACAACACTAAGTTCCGCCTCTCTCCCTGACATCTCACTAACATGCCAAAACTGGGCCAGATACATGTCAAAGCTATCAGATTCGTCTCATACGCATGGGTACAAACGCTGTTCTACAGAAACCCATGAAAGCTATAGTTGTAAAGCATCTGACTTTTATACATTTTCAGTGGAGCTAAAGTATTGATTGAAGTGACAGTGTTGGTGCAAAACAAACTGAAGGTACTGATTAACTGAATGTACCCTTATTACGTTCTTTAAATGAGCCCTGAGGGACTTCTTTGCCCAAAACTCCAACTTTGTGGTTTTATCACTTTGTCAAGGCTGCATCACATAACCCCAAACCTGATTCATATAAATGAATCATGCCCACTCCAAGCAGTTCAAATGAAATTAGAGATGTTCTTTATATTTTGACGTGGACAGCCATGGCATCGATATCTAATTGCAATAAGCAGCACATCAATTCTCAGGAATGGGTTCTAAGGTTGTAGTTGTAATTGTGAAATATTATGTACGACACAAACAAGCGTGAATAGTTGGCAATTAGGCTACTACATTTTTTTCCATTACAAATCACACACGCACACACACACACATTCTCACAGATGCACACACGAACGATCTAAGGTGGGTGTCAGTGTCTGAGAGAGAGAGAGAGATAGAGAGAGAGAGAGATCGAGAGAGAGAGAGAGAGAGAGAGAGAGAGAGAGAGAGAGAGAGAGAGAGAGAGAGAGAGAGAGAGAGAGAGAGAGAGAGAGAGAGGGAGAGAGAGAGAGAGACGGATGAGAAGACGCCACCCTGCTCCCCCAGCCAGGCAACATTGTGTCAGTTTTCCTTTTCAACAGCGACAGGACGTTAGACAAGGTGCACACAGCACTGCACCCTGAATACAAATGGGGACCGGAGTCTCTGTTGCCCGTGAAGCAGTACAGCGGCAATAAACTTCTGGAGGAGAACGACACTGACTGAAGCCAGCCTCTAAATTCCCCTTTAAAACCTCACCAGAGACCTCTACCCCCTGCTATGTGAGTGCTACAGGGGCATACTGTAACATACACACCAGGGAGCAAACACGTATAACTGTTACAGTTCATGTGTTTCTCAACATGTATGGTGCCCTGTCAATTATTCCCTACTTTATGAGGGCCATATATCACTGGAAAAGGATTACGTGACGACGCAGGTTCTGGGTGGAATTTACTACTTCGTTGGCTCGATTGCTCTGGTATGAAGCCACCTTCCCCCTGCAGTAAATTGTTTACTGCTCAGTGTGTGCTTGTCTGGCTGGTCCCTGTGGCTTGATCAATTTGCATCTCATGCATGTGTGTCTTGTTTGTTTGTTCAGGTGGAAAGGCCCCTTGTCATTTTACCAGCCTCCTGTCTCCACCTCCCTCCTATCCCCCTTCTCCATGCCCTTTCTCCACTCAGAGTTGAGGGATGTGTTGCTGTGTGGAGGGACAGGGGAGACTGGGTGAGGATGGGGTGAGGACTGATAGCTTTACCATTTCATTAAGTTGATCAGCTCGGAGTGTCGTGGGGCAGGCTGGACAGCTGACGAAGCAGCAGCTAACCCTGAGACAAGAGCTCTGGAGGTCATTGGAGACACACTGGGATGGGAGGGAACAAACAGCCAGCTAATGGAACTTGGTGCGGGTCTCCTTGTTTGGCTCAGACCAGACAGAGTGCAAATTTCACAACTGACCAATGAGGACAGTTGTTTTAGACTGTAACAAACTTTTTCTTTCTCCGCACAGACTCACCTTGGCAGCATGTATGGGTAACTGATGTGAAATGGCTAGCTAGTTAGCGGTGGTGCGCGCTAATAGCGTTTCAATCAGTGACGTCACTCGCTCTGAGACCTTGAAGTTGTTGTTCCCCTTGCTCTGCAAGGGCCGCGGCTTTTGTGGAGCGATGGGTGACGATGCTTCGAGGGTGGCTGTTGTCTATGTGTGCAGAGGGTCCCTGGTTCGAGCCCAGGTAGGGGCGAGGAGAGAAACGCACCATTAAAGCAGGACAAACACCCAGTGGAGAATGCTGTGATTGTCCTCATGTTTGTGCTCTATGAGACTAAACTACACAGCTAAAGAGAAAGCTAAGTGTAAACATTGGCTAACCCTTTCTGTGTGCAGTGCTGTGTGTGTAATAGTGGTTGAGTGTGACTGCGCGATGTAGTGGAGGAAGGCTGGATTAAGCCCAGCATCTGTTAAAAAACATCTCGGCTTGATTGCTGATTTGATTTATTCTCTAGGTGACCTACTGTACGCCCCTCCCCCAGTCCCGTGTCCTTCAGAGTTTAACCCTCTGTTGCCCTGCTCTAAAGTGTCACTCAAGGTTGGGGACGTCTGGATATTTTCAACCCTAAAAGCCTCTTTTAAAAAAGCACTCCAAAAACAATATACAAGTAGACAGGTGAGATATTGTCCATTTTGGTCTCCCATGGTAGGATGGATAGAATGAGTGTGTTTGCCTCTGTTCGTTGGTGAGTCAGAATGTGTGTGTGTGTATGTATGTGTGCATGTGCGTGTGGGTGCTTGTGGGTGCTTGTGCTCCTCCAATAGTGTGTGTGTGTGTTTTAGCGTCAGTGTGTGAGAGTGCTTGTGTGTGCATCTGTGTGTGTGTGTGTGTAAGCAAGCATGTGTGTGTGCATGTGCGTGTGTGTGTATTCCATGCTGTGTGATGGACCAGTTCTAGAAGAGGGAGCCAGCATACCCAGAGATCAATGCATCTGTTCCCCTGTCACACAGAGCCTTGCCACCAACGATGGGACGGTCTCATCTGTTAACCCTCTCACCCCCCAACACACGCACGCACACACACACACACACACACACACACACACACACACACACACACACACACACACACACACACACACACACACACACACACACACACACACACACACACACACACACACACACACACACACACACGCACACACACACACACACACACACACACACTCCCTTATTCACTATACATCTCATCAGGGGAACCACGATATGGAAGGAATAACATAATGAACAGCCATTTTTCACTAGAACAACCGGTGCTAAGCTGTGTACTGTTTATAATACATTATTTCATTCTGCTCACACATTTTTCTCTCCCAAGTGAAACACACAGAGAAAAGGTAGACACAGTAATGCATAATGCCAATGTACTATATTGGCATACAAATATCCAACCTGTTAGGCAGGTAATGCTTGGCCATGCATGGAACTAGACAATCTGCCTTGGTTAGAACCAGGCTCACACACACTCCAGCTCGTCTAAAAATACCACAGGTATTAGGAAATGGTCTGGGAAGCACTCAGGTGAAATGCCCCCCCCCCAAAATTATAAAACCGGGTGGTTGATCTTTTTTTCTTAACTGTCTTTTTTCAGAGCAGTGCCACTGTCTTACAGGAAACCCTAAAGGGGTTCATACAGTATATATGGATATCCAAGGTGACAAGTTCTCCCTGCTTGGGGTTCTCTCACCGGTATCTGACCTTGAACGCTGTTGTGGATACGGTCATTGTAGTTTGAATAACGTGGTCAGTTTAACAATCACATTTCAACAATCAATTTTCACAAGCAAATTGTGAACAATTTGGCATGTTTCTCAAATGAAAGTGACTGAACATGTCCTGTGTAGTAGGTTGAGAAACAGAGATAGAACATTTGGGATTGATAACTGTGTCCACACCGGAATACACTTTTGAAATGCCCTTCAAGACAGGGCTCACAAACTATGCCATCAAGGCACTTTCTAATAAATATTTATCTCTCTCTCCCTCTCTCCCTCTCTGTCTTTCTCTTTCTCTCTCTCTCTCTCCCTCTCTCTTTCTTTCATTCATTCATTATTTCCTTCCTCATCTTTCTCTTTCTTCCTTCAGTTGAAATAGAAATAGAAACGCAGGATGGGAGTGCCATAACAGAAGCCAATTGAAAGGTAGAGTGTGTCTACAGAACGTCAAGGAACTGCTCTGTATTCATGAAACTAAAGCACTGGGATGGATGCTAGTATAATTACAGAAGTCTCATTCACTCTCCTGTCCCAAAGGACCAAAGTCACTCCTCAGTGGCAATTCAATTTCTCTGGCAGTTTCAGCATGCAGTGTACAACTGCAGTCCTTCTCAGCTGTTCTGTTTTTCCTGTTTATAGTGATGAATCGATCAACTTTGCCAAATCCTCTGACACTGTGAAGTAAAGCACAGCCACAGACACACAGGCACAGTCATACTGCCACACGGTCACACAGCCAACAGCCAGTCCTTTGATGCCTTACATAGGTCCTGTGATCTAGTCCCCACAGTTCACAGTAAACTGTTTATTTAGTTCCAACTTCCAAGTATACATTACATTTCATCTGACTTGAGTGGGAGGAGGATGGGTCTGCTATCTACACCGTCTCTTTACTTTCGAAGAGCAAAACAAACACATGTAGCACCTGTGACAAAGCAGCAGCCTCCTCACTTCTGAGATACATTACAATATTGACAGCAGCCCATTGCAATCACATTTGTCATATGGAATTATTTCAATCCAGCCGACCCCTCTCTGTCCGGTATAAGCCGGCAGTCTGAGACAGTAAAGTGTGGTGGGTCTGGGTACAGCACTAGGCTAGGCAGTGGTAGGGAAAGGGAAAGGGAAGGTGATCCATTACCTGCGTTGGCAATCCGCATCCAGCCCTGGCTCCCACCGGCTCATTCCGTGTCCGTGCCTTCAGCTGTCCTGCTTCTCTTTTTTCCCTTTTCTCCCTTCCCTCACTCCCCCGCTCCCTTCCTTTCGGCACTTGTTTGAGTCTATTTCAGTAGCAACAGAGGAGCCCGCTGCGACCGTGGCATGGTTACCAGCACTTTGGCAGAAGGTCACATTATCTCTTGCTGGTAAGGGAGGTGGGGGGGGGGGGGGGTGGAAGTATGGATAGAGTGATAGAGGGTGATTGAAGAAAGCAGGTGCCAGAGGAAAGAAGGAACAACTAATAAACAGAATGAGGCAGTCCACGGCCGTAGTGACAGGCTAATTTCCAGTGTAAGGCGTGAGGATAGAAGTTGGAACAGCTAACCCCAGAGAGGTTTGTTATGGTAACAAGTCCCCGAGCGTTGTGCGAGATGGGCTGTGTCTCTATGTGTGCATGTGAGTATGTGTGTGCTCAGTAGGGCAGAGAGTGTATATATGTACTCATTGTTATGAAGCATACCGAATAGGTGTGTGTGTGTGTGTGTGTACAATTTATGTGTCTTGGCTGGTCTTCAGCAGCCTCTCACCTCTGATAACACATCTAATCTGTATCCACTTCCTGGCCAAGAGAAAATAGTTCAGAAGTGTTAGAGCCATAAAAAAACAACCTGAAAACAAGTGGTCGATTCAGTGAAATTCTTCACGTCTTCTGACAGTCAAGACTCTGCGCCCGACGCCCTCTTCCTTCTCTCACTGCCCACTGCTGTCTCGCCCAGGTGAAAGAAACAGATGTACTCCATCTTTTTGATGACACACTCATCGACTATATGTCAATTTCTCATCGAATTCACATTTGCAGGATTACCTGAGCCTCCGGTTGCTCCCCCTGCTCTCCAGCAGCACGCTTGCCCCTCCATTAAGTAAGACACAGTGCTGTCCAGATGCTGGGCTTGGGTCTGCTAGCTCCAACGCCCACAGACAGATGGCCCAGACAGAGGACAGCAGCAGCAGGTCAGCCGGTGAGCTTCCAAATCGCTCTTGATGCAGGTTGTTGCATGGATCCCTGAAACCTTTAGTGGCCGTGTTCAATGCACTTGTTGTTCCCGTGTGCCCCTTCCTCTTCTTGCACCTGTGTCCCTCCTTCCCCCTGTGTTGCCTGCAGCCTCTTTACTCTGTCCCGTTGTAATCCTGGCTTCTACACTCCATGTCACAGGAAGGGCTTGTGAGTCCTAATCATTATGTAGTAAGGATTTATCCTTTGATTCCCTCTCTCCCTCTCTCACTCACTCTCCCTCCCTGCTTACTATTTCTCCACCCCTCCCCTCGGTCTCTCCCTCCCTGCTGCTCTGCCCGATATCTGCAACTCATTTAACGTGACTCCATATCCTTCCTTCCTTCCTTCCTGTCTGTCTGTCTGTCTGTCTGTCTGTCTGTCTGTCTGTCTGTCTGTCTGTCTGTCTGTCTGTCTGTCTGTCTGTCTGTCTGTCTGTCTGTCTGTCTGTCTGTCTGTCTGTCTGTCTCTATCTCTCTCTCTCTCTCTCTCTCTCTCTCTCTCTCTCTCTCTCTCTCTCTGTCTCTTCCCACAGTACAATGTATATTTCTCTCTCAAGTGCCCCTTCACACTGATTCATCCATTGAGCTCTGTCTGTCTTCCTCCTGCTGACTCCATCACATCAACAGGTCTAGCATTTAAATGCTCACCTGGAAAACATGGTATGCCTTACCTTCTCTCTACCTCTCCTTAAACTCTCTCATGTCTCTCCTATGCTTTCTCCCCCTAACTCTATGTTCATTTCTCCCTCTCTTCTCTCTCCTATATATTTATCTGTTCTCTCTCTCTCTCTCTCTCTCTCTCTCTCTCTCTCTCTCTCTCTCTCTCTCTCTCTCTCTCTCTCTCTCTCTCTCTCTCTCTCTCTCTCTCTCTCTCTCTCTCTCTCTCTCTCTCTCTCTCTCTCTCTCTCTCTCTCTCTCTCGCTCTCGCTCTCTCTCTCTCTCAATTTAAATTTTGAATTGAAGGGCTTTATTGGCATAGGAAATGTATGTTTACATTGCCAAAGCAAGTGAAATAGATAGTAAACAAAAATGAAATAAACAATAAAAATGAACAGTAAATATTACACTTACAAAAGTATTTCTCTCTCTCTCTCCCCTCTCTCTTTTTTAATTCCCCGTTGTGTCTCTGTCTATAATTTTTTTCTCTTCCCCTCTGTGTCGTTCCAAATCGCTGTCTCTCTCTCTCTCTCTCTCTTTGTCTGCCCTCTCTGTCCGTTATCTGACACTGAAGTGCACTCCAGTATTTGTTGGAGACACTATTATAAGTGAATGCAAATACTCTAGGTTTTGAGGAAAGGAACCAATGACAACAAAATAAGTAGGGCACCATTCACAATCATCCCCCAGGTATACATCAGTACAGAGTCAATGGCTTGTTTACTCTTTAACTCTCTTTTAGAAGGGACTGATTCCCTCTCTTGTCTCATTTATGTAACATAGTGATTGATTCAGCTCACTGGGAGTGAATAAGCTACTTGGCTAAGAGCTCCGGAGCAGGAGCCAAATAGCTGCATTTGGTGTATTTCCAGATGCTGCCTCACTTTGAGTCAGCGTCAGAATCCTCCGTCTGGACAAGGAGTGAGCTGTGAAGTGAACTTATGCTTACAAGTGTAAGCGTTGTTTACATAATTTGGAGAGACTGCTTTTGATCATCCATCATCTGTTCCCTCTTTCTTATACTGTAGCATAGCGACTGTGAATGTGCCAATCTGTGGTAACTAGAACCATTGTTATGGTTATCTCAATTTTAATTGGTTTCCAGGGACTCTGATTTACATGTTCTCTCTCTTCTCTTATTTATATTGCATTTCTGGCTTAAAAAATAGTCCCATGTTTTGACCTGCTTGTCCCAACAAATACTATCATAAAACAGGGAAACTAGCAATTTGGAAGGAAGGAAGAGGCAATCATAAAAGGAGAGCCAAAATGATATTTTGGAGAGAAATACAGTGCTGGATAGAAGATTGAAATTGCTGTGAAAAAATGTCAGGGATACTTTAAATCATGTTTTGCACTGTGCTTCCACTCTTCTCAGTAAAGCAGCAATGAAGTGAATCTGTACAGAAGATGTTTGTCTTGCAGTCTGGTTGGTGTTGTGCAGTGATATAAAAATCTTGAGTAGCCTGCAAATGATTTGACTACGCCACCACATGCTAGCACACATGCACATGAATACATGCATGCTTACGCACACAGGAACGAACACCCCTCATCAGGTGGCGTTTTCATACTGTCATCTCCTCATCATAATATCCACAGAAGCAAGGCATGTGCAATGGGTTCAAAGAGTTTTTGAAGAATGACATGGGATTTTACATCCTATTGCAAAAACAACAACAGTTTTAAAACACTCTCCCACTTCTGTTCGAGACAAGGGACGGCCAAACAACAAACAATCTCATAAAAAATATAGCTGTAAAAATCTATATTTTCTTCTCTCAAAATGTATCTCACCAAAAATGTATCTTGTTTCCAGGCAGGGGAACATCAGTGGCATTTTATGAGCCTGTCATGGCAGCGATGAGCGATGTGTCGCTACTGTGATATGTTCCTCTTTAGCTGTTGGGAGAGGCCCAGGGGCTGTGATATGTTCCTCTTTAGCTGTTGGGAGAGGCCCAGGGGCTGTGATATGTGCCTCTTTAGCTGTTGGGAGAGGCCCGGGGGCTGTGATATGTTCCTCTTTAGCTGTTGGGAGAGGCCCAGGGGTTGTGATATGTTCCTCTTTAGCTCTTGGGAGAGGCCCGGGGGCTGTGATATGTTCCTCTTTAGCTGTTGGGAGAGGCCCGGGGGCTGTGATATGTTCCTCTTTAGCTGTTGGGAGAGGCCCGGGGGCTGTGATATGTTCCTCTTTAGCTGTTGGGAGAGGCCCAGGGGTTGTGATATGTTCCTCTTTAGCTGTTGGGAGAGGCCCGGGGGCTGTGATATGTTCCTCTTTAGCTGTTGGGAGAGGCCCGGGGGCTGTGATATGTTCCTCTTTAGCTGTTGGGAGAGGCCCAGGGGCTGTGATATGTTCCTCTTTAGCTGTTGGGAGAGAACCAGGGGCTGTGATATGTCCTCTTTAGCTATTGGGAGAGGCCCGGGGGCTGTGATATGTCCCTCTTAAGCTGTTGGGAGAGGCCAGGGGGCTGTGATATGTTCCTCTTTAGCTGTTGGGAGAAGCCCGGGGGCTGTGATATGTTCCTCTTTAGCTGTTGGGAGAGGCCCAGGGGCTGTGATATGTTCCTCTTTAGCTGTTGGGAGAGGCCCGGGGGCTGTGATATGTTCCTCTTTAGATGTTGGGGGAGGCCCAGGGGCTGTGATATGTTCCTCTTTAGCTGTTGGGAGAGGCCCAGGGGCTGTGATATGTTCCTCTTTAGCTGTTGGGAGAGGCCCGGGGGCTGTGATATGTTCCTCTTAAGCTGTTGGGAGAGGCCAGGGGGCTGTGATATGTTCCTCTTTAGCTGTTGGGAGAGGCCAGGGGCTGTGATATGGTCCTCTTTAGCTGTTGGGAGAAGCCCGGGGGTTGTGATATGGTCCTCTTTAGCTGTTGGGAGATGCCCGGGGGTTGTGATATGTTCCTCTTTAGCTGTTGGGAGAGGCCAGGGGCTGTGATATGTTACTCTTTAGCTGTTGGGAGATGCCAGGGGCTGTGATATGTTACTCTTTAGCTGTTGGGAGATGCCCGGGGGTGGTAATATGTCCCTCTTTAGCTGTTGGGAGATGCCCGGGGGTTGTGATATGTTCCTCTTTAGCTGTTGGGAGAGGCCCAGGGGCTGTGATATGTTACTCTTTAGCTGTTGGGAGAGGCCAGGGGCTGTGATATGTTACTCTTTAGCTGTTGGGAGATGCCCGGGGGTGGTAATATGTCCCTCTTTAGCTGTTGGGAGAGGCCCAGGGGCTGTGATATGTTACTCTTTAGCTGTTGGGAGAGGCCAGGGGCTGTGATATGTTACTCTTTAGCTGTTGGGAGATGCCCGGGGGTGGTAATATGTCCCACTTTAGCTGTTGGGAGAGGCCCAGGGGCTGTGATATGTTACTCTTTAGCTGTTGGGAGAGGCCCAGGGGCAGTGATATGTTACTCTTTAGCTGTTGGGAGAGGCCAGGTGCTGTGATATGTTACTCTTTAGCTGTTGGGAGATGCCCGGGGGTGGTAATATGTCCCTCTTTAGCTGTTGGGAGAGGCCCAGGGGCTGTGATATGTTCCTCTTTAGCTGCTGGGAGGCCCGGGGGCTGTGATATGTTCCTCTTTAGCTGTTGGGAGAGGCCCAGGGGCTGTGATATGTTCCTCTTTAGCTGCTGGGAGGCCCGGGGGCTGTGATATGTTCCTCTTTAGCTGTTGGGAGAGGCCCAGGGGCTGTGATATGTTCCTCTTTAGCTGTTGGGAGAGGCCCAGGGGCTGTGATATGTTCCTCTTTAGCTGTTGGGAGAGGCCCAGGGGCTGTGATATGTTCCTTTTTAGCTATTGGGAGAGGCCCGGGGGTTGTGATATGTTCCTCTTTAGCTGTTGGGAGAGGCCCAGGGGCTGTGATATGTTCCTCTTTAGCTGTTGGGAGATGCCCGGGGATTGTGATATGTTCCTCTTTAGCTGTTGGGAGAGGCCCAGGGGCTGTGATATGTTCCTCTTTAGCTGCTGGGAGGCCCGGGGGCTGTGATAAGTTCCTCTTTAGCTGTTGGGAGAGGCCCAGGGGCTGTGATATGTTCCTCTTTAGCTGCTGGGAGGCCCGGGGGCTGTGATATGTTCCTCTTTAGCTGTTGGGAGAGGCCCAGGGGCTGTGATATGTTCCTCTTTAGCTGTTGGGAGATGCCCGGGGATTGTGATATGTTCCTCTTTAGCTGTTGGGAGAGGCCCAGGGGCTGTGATATGTTCCTCTTTAGCTGTTGGGAGAGGCCCAGGGGCTGTGATATGTTCCTCTTTAGCTGTTGGGAGAGGCCTAGGGGCTGTGATATGTTCCTCTTTAGCTGTTGGGACAGGCCCAGGGGCTGTGATATGTTCCTCTTTAGCTGTTGGGAGATGCCAGGGGCTGTGATATGTTCCTCTTTAGCTGTTGGGAGAGGGCCAGGGGCTGTGATATGTTCCTCTTTAGCTGTTGGGAGAGGGCCAGGGGCTGTGATATGTTCCTCTTTAGCTGTTGGGAGAGGCCTGGGGGCTGCGGCTGTATGACCCCATCGATTTCCCCATATAATAAATATCTATGGATTCTCTGCTCTTGATCAACAGTTTATAAAGATGGCATTCCCTGACCGATAACTAATCAATAAGGCAAACAGATGGGAGAGACGTAAAGCAAGAGATAAGGAGAGTGTAGGGAGCGGCTCTAATGGGTGCGTACAGTAGTGTGTCTGCTTCTGAAGGTTGGTACAAACAGTTTTCCTCCCTGTGCCATTTTGAATAGGAGCATTTGGTAGACCCTCCATGTGGTCCCAGTATTAACGTCATTACAGCTGATGCCTCACAACTCATTGGCTCACCATATTTTCTCCACTCCATTATACGTACTTACAGTAATTGGGGTTTACTTGAGTGCCAGGGTCTTAATGTCATAGTCAGTGTTTATTCCTATTTATATTGAAGCTTTAGGGGATGTTGGGGATGTAAAACAGCACAGATTACAGAGTCAGATATATAGTTCTAGAAAACCTGATATTGATCATTATAGGTTGTTAGCTCCTCCCTCAAAACAGCTACCATCCATCCCCCCTTACATAGCTCCTCAAAACAGCTACCATCCATCCCTCCCTACATAGCTCCTCAAAACAGCTACCATCCATCCCTCCTTACATAGCTCCTCAAAACAGCTACCATCCATCCCTCCCTACATAGCTCCATCAAGACAGCTACCATCCATCCCTCCCTACATAGCTCCATCAAGACAGCTACCATCCATCCATCCCTCCCTACATAGCTCCTCAAAACAGCTACCATCCATCCCTCCCTACATAGCTCCCTCAAGACAGCTACCATCCATCCCTCCCTACATAGCTCCCTCAAAACAGCTACCATCCATTCCTCCCTACATAGCTCCTCAAAACAGCTACCATCCATCCCTCCCTACATAGCTCCCTCAAAACAGCTACCATCCATTCCTCCCTACATAGCTCCCTCAAAACAGCTACCATCCATCCCTCCCTACATAGCTCCCTCAAAACAGCTACCATCCATCCCTCCCTACATAGCTCCCTCAAGACAGCCACCATCCATCCCTCCCTACATAGCTCCCTCAAAACAGCTACCATCCATCCCTCCCTACATAGCTCCCTCAAAACAGCTACCATCCATTCCTCCCTACATAGCTCCCTCAAAACAGCTACCATCCATCCCTCCCTACATAGCTCCCTCAAAACAGCTACCATCCATCCCTCCCTACATAGCTCCTCAAAACAGCTACCATCCATCCCTCCCTACATAGCTCCTCAAAACAGCTACCATCCATCCCTCCCTACATAGCTCCCTCAAAACAGCTACCATCCATCCCTCCCTACATAGCTCCTCAAAACAGCTACCATCCATCCCTACCTACATAGCTCCCTCCATTGTTCCTCACCTTCCTGTGTCATTGGAGCAGTGATTGTAGTTGTCACCAGGGGCTGAGTGGCGATGCTGAGGATTAGATGTGGAACAGGTGGGTCTGGGCGTGTCTGGGCTGGTCTGGTCACACATGTCAGGGGCAGGAGCAGTGGGAAAGGGAGGCATACACGCTCTCTCCATGACCTGACTGTGCTGCTTCAACAGACAATATGGTGGCGGAGCACCTCTGACCCAAAATAAAACTCAATAAAACTCAAACAGCATCACAGACAGCCATGTCTGAAACCCTGGCATTACTCTTTTTTTTCTACCTCCGATTTTGGGGCTATTTTGAGCCATGTTCCTGTGACAGGATCAGGGAAAACTGGAGGGAAAAGGCCACACTTGGCGTCACAGAGCCCAGGGGAGAGACCACATATATCCTGCCGTCTCTGAGTATTGACCAACGGCAGCTCCACTTACATCCTGAAACCTGCATCACCCCCTGTACACTGAGCTCTCACTGACACTCACCCTTTCTAAACCCTCTCTGTCTCTCTCTGTCTCACTGTATCTCTATCGCTCTCTTTCGCACCCTCCCTCCCTCCCTACCTACCTACCTCCCTCCCTCCCTCCCTCTTTCTCTCCGTTTCTGTCTCTGTCTTTCTCTCTCTCCCCCAACACACACACACACACTAACATGAAAATGATAAGCAAATTGATCATCTTGACATCCCTCCATCACACTATATTACAGTGTTGGTAAAATTGTTTCATTGTATTCACACTGTCTAATTGTTTAATGGTATTCATACTGAATGTATCCGATGATCTGTCCCCTAACACTAACCCTAGCGTCATGTCCACGTTCCAGCTCAACCCTAACCCTAGTCTCAACCATAACCCTGACCCTAGCGTCATGTCCACGTTCCAGCTCAACCCTAACCCTAGCCTCAACCATAACCATAACCCTGACCCGAGCTTCATGTTTACATGCCAGTTCAATCCTAACCCTAGGGCTTGATTCAATCCGTAGTGCTGAATATCTGTGCTACAGCGCGATAGAAATTTAAAGACAATGTTCCTGCGTTAGTGGAGACCGTATTCATAGTAAACGGAGATACTGTAAACTTCAGCGATATGGATTGAATCGAGCCCCTAATCTTTTCCATAACCCTTTTCCCCTTGCATTAATCTTATGGTGCAATTTGGATATTCCGTCCCCTTCCGCCTGAATTCTGTGTCTGCACATTTGTTTGTGCTGTGAATGTTGATAGATGATTAACTCTCATTAACAAGAAACATCCCATCCAAACAGTAATTATTGACACAAAGACACAGACTCTGCTTGGATGATGCTCCAGGCACAGCCCTCTGCTGTTTTCCATTCATCTCTCTGAATGGGAGCGCTGTAGACAGGTGATTATTCAGGGCACGGGGGTATGGTGTGCCATGGCATTGAGAGGCAATAGATCCAGGGACTACAGGGCATTGTTCCACTACATCATAAGGAAGGGCCTGCAGCTGTACTGCAGCTGAGTCCAGTGCTGCAGAGGAAATGTCTGGTGGTGTATCCATTGTACTGCCCAGCAGATTTCATGAGACAGGTGAGGTTGGCACTGCTGGCATCTCCCTCTACCAGCCAGGGCCGAGAGTCCTGGGGGTCTGGACATAACCTGTCATGTCATTAAGCATCTGTGGACTCAGGGGCCTAAGCCAAGTCCAGGTCTTTTGAACTGATGGATGATGCAATCACTGTAAACAACAGCACAAAACCCCACCAGCCACTGTTCCCTTTTAACCAATAAATATATACTGTGCTGGTGAATGTATGATCCTATAACATCTCAAAGCAACAATGATAACAACACAACTATAAAGGGACTACTTGCACCGTATTCATTCTAATGGTGGTTACTTGAGGTGTTGTTGTTGATATTTAGACTCAAGCCAAGGCATTAGTTACACACACCCGTGAGATGCTGTACATGGCATGTGCTGGGGATAGTCCAGACAGACTGATCAATGCTGAGTAAAGTGCCAAATCTCATTACCCCATATCAGAATTCAGTTCACTATTCATCCAACCCACCATTACACTTCCAGCAGAAGCTTACCACATTTCATAGCAGTCTCATGTGGAAATGGGTGTTAGCTCTAGTTGGACTATCTACGTGTGCATCCAGAATATGTCTCTGGGTAACAAACACACATGGAATTCTCATGCTAGAAATCCAACTGTTCTCCCTCCATAACTAATTTCTATAGGGGCAGCAGAGAATAGCAGAGAACCAGTAGGAGAGCTAGAGAGAGTTAACAACTCTTAAACCCATATGAATGTCCAGACCCCCTATTACTAGTCTGTTCAACCTCTCTTTCGTATTGTCTGAGATTCCTAAAGATTGCAATGCAGCCGCAGTCATCCCCCTCTTCAAAGGGGGAGACACTCTAGACCCAAACTGTTTCAGACCTATATCCATCCTGCCCTGCCTTTCTAAAGTCTTCGAAAGCCAAGTGAACAAACAGATCACCGACCATTTCGAATCTCACCGTACCTTCTCCGCTATGCAATCTGGTTTCAGAGCTGGTCATGGGTGCACCTCAGCCACGCTCAAGGTCCTAAACGATATCATAACCGCCATCGATAAAAGACAGTACTGTGCAGCCATCTTCATCGACCTGGCCAAGGCTTTCGACTTTGTCAATCACCATATTTTTATCGGCAGACTCAACAGCCTTGGTTTCTCTAATGACTGCCTCGCCTGGTTCACTAACTACTTCTCAGATAGAGTTCAGTGTGTCAAATCGGAGGGCCTGTTGTCCGGACCTCTGGCAGTCTCTATGGGGGTGCCACAGGGTTCAATGGCTGACTCTTTTCTCTGTATATATCAATGATGTCGTTCTTGCTGCTGGTGAGTCTCTGATCCACCTCTACACAAACGACACCATTCTGTATACATCTGGCCCTTCTTTGGACACTGTGCTAACAAACCTCCAAACAAGTTTCAATGCCATACAACACTCCTTCCGTGGCCTCCAACTGCTCTTAAATGCTAGTAAAACGAAATGCATGCTCTTCAACCGATTGCTGCCCGCACCCACCCGCCCAACTAGCATCACTACTCTGGACGGTTCTGACTTATATGTGGACAACTATAAATACCTAGGTGTCTGGCTAGACTGTAAACTCTCCTTCCAGACTCATATTAAGCATCTCCAATCCAAAATTAAATCTAGAATCGTGTTCCTATTTCGCTACAAAGCCTCTTTCACTCATGCTGCCAAACATACCCTCGTAAAATTGACTATCCTACCGATCCTTGACTTCAGCGATGTAATTTACAAAATAGCCTCCAACACTCTACTCAGCAAATTGGATGCAGTCTATCACAGTGCCATCCATTTTGTCACCAAAGCCCCATATACTACCCAACACTGCGACCTGTATGCTCTCGTTGGCTGGTCCTCGCTACATATTCGTCGCCAAACCCACTGGCTCCAGTTCATCTATAAGTCTTTGCTCGGTAAAGCCCCGCCTTATCTCAGCTCACTGGTCACCATAGCAACACCCACCTGTAGCAAGCGCTCCAGCAGGTATATTTCACTGGTCATCCCCAAAGCCAACACCTACTTTGGCCGCCTTTCCTTACAGTTCTCTGCTGCCAATGACTGGAACGAATTGCAAAAATCACTGAAGTTGGAGACTTATATCTCCCTCACTAACTTTAAGCATCAGCTATCTGAGCAGCTTACCAATCGCTGCAGCTGTACATAGCCCATCTGTAAATAGCCCATCCAACAAACTACCTACCTCATCCCATATTTGTTTTTGTTTTTTTATTTTGCACACGAGTATTTCTACTTGCACATCCTTGCACATCTATCACTCCAGTGTTAATTGCTAAATTGTAATTACTTCGCCACTATGGCCTATTTATTGCCTTACCTCCTTACTTAATTTGCACACACTGTATAGAGATTTTTCTATTTTGTTATTGACTGTACATTTGTTTATCCCATGTGTAACTCTGTGTTGTTGTTTTTGTCGCACTGCTTTGCTTTATCTAGGCCAGGTCGCAGATGTAAATGAGAACTTGTTCTCAACTGGCCTACCTGGTTAAATAAAGGTGAAATCAAATAAAATGAATAAATAATGAAGTTACTATATATTCATTGCTAGCATGCATTCCTGGGCAACAAAGATAATGATAGTGTATTGGTATGATCCAGACATATGCATCCAATCATAAAACAAATGTGTTACAATGTTGTTACTATAGTAAATGTGGTGAAGAACAACATAACACTGTTAGAAATCCAACCAAGCACCATGTACAGTATTATGAAGGTGTCCTGTCTGTCATGCATGGATCTCATTGAGGACACTCTCTGTAGGGGACCATCACTTGTTAGCACCTGCCTGTCACACTGACTGTGTATGAGTGCTGTGGTGTCCCTATGACTTCACATACATGCCGAGACTGAGAAGTGTGTCCTCAGCACCAGTCTGGGTGCCTCGTCTCAACACCAACGTGTCAGCGCCCTCTAAAGGCCAGCAGGGAGAATGCAACACTGAACCGTTCCTCTAACAACTGAACAAATTTGTTACACATGATATAAAATGGAGTGGACACAGTATATAAAGTAATCTAAAAACAAAAAGCTCAAGTCAAAAGGTTGGCCTATCCCTTCAGACTCCTATAAGAGTGGACCTAGCGCTCCACCTTGCCAGTGCTTGGCTCAGATGACATGCAGGAGGAAGTGCCAAGCCTCATTCCACAGGGTGAATAAAAATGGATTTAGCTGGAACCGAGGGCCTTTAAACTGACTACTGCTCAGAGACAGAATCGTACATATTAATAACCTCAGTCAACCTCAGTCATTACATATACTGTACATCCAGAAATACAGTAAATTGACTGGAGCGGTAACTAACAATGTCTGTACCACAAATCAGTCTACGCACAACATATTCATATTCTGATTTCAGCACAGATTTGGGTCTACATTGTAACTCTAGACTGGAAGATAATATGGTAAGATAAGCTTTGGACGCAATGATTTTGGAGAGCCTTTTTCCTGGCGCCAAGCTCTCTCCCTCTCCGGCCGCTCTCTCTCTCTCCTGTCCTCCAACAGACGGTCGCAGCGAAGCCACACTCCAAATCCGGTGTGCAGATGGACACCAGTGCCAGATCTAATCCCGAGCCGCTTGGCACTGGGGGTAGAGAGAGAGAGAGAGAGAGAGGGAGAGAGACAGAGAGGGAGTGGGGGGTGTTGGGAAGAAGGAAACAGTACTGGACATTTGGTTAGGCGGTGCAAATTGAATCTGTTCCCTCACCCTCATTCTGTTAGCAGCATAAGCAGCTGGGCCCTAGAGCTCCCTGTACTGAGCCCAGGCAGCATCCAGACTGACGCTAGCAGATTGCTTGGCTTTTATTATTTTCCGACCCTTGATTACGTGGCCAAAACACTAAACGCCTGGTAAACTCTCTTTTCCATTCGCTTCAAAGTCTGCAATTCCCTCTACTCCAGCTCTCCTTCAAGGAGTGACCTCGTCCTGTCTGTTCTGCAGCCCAGGAGAGGAGGAAAGGAGGAGAGAGGTCGGGGGTTATCACAGAGCCCTCCATCACTCCCAGCAACACATTCTCCTGTTCAATCCCTCATCAGCCACTCATGAACGAGGGGCACCATGCCAGAGACATGCTACTATACTCCTTGCACTCAGTGACATTGACATTGCGGACAATTTTCTTTAACATCAGCACACTTCCACTTCCTCCTCTCTCTCTCTCTCTCTCTCTCTCTCTCTCTCTCTCTCTCTCTCTCTCTCTCTCTCTCTCTCTCTCTCTCTCTCTCTCTCTCTCTCTCTCTCTCTCTCTCTCTCTCTCTCTCTCTCTCTCTCTCTTTCTCGCTGTTTCTCTGTCTCGCTCTCTCTCATTCCTTCTCCCTCCCTCTCTCAGTCCAGTGGCTGAGGGAAAAGGCCTGTCCTGTGCCAAGGCAGGCAGTGTTCTAATGCATGCCTCTCAGAGCACCTAATTTCCCACCTGACCCCGCCACTACCCATAAAGCACTGGGTCACCAGCCGCCCACTCACCTCATCTCACAAATTGTGTCAGCACAGGGCACCAGGGTCCTTTTCTGTCCAGCCCAGCACTTTTGTTTCCATTTATAGCGGTAGTCTTTCCAGTAATTCTTATTATTATTTCCCCTAATAGGTAGATGGAGGGTGGGTGGGTGGATTTCAATGACGCTGAATCCCGGTGCTAACGACAGCACCTTTAAAATGTTGTAATTGTTATTAAGCCCAAATTATATTAAGCCGTTCAGCTGGAGTTCGGCCCGGCCACTCTTTCCTCTTGCCTTTGTAGTTCACGTCTGAAGGGTGCATACTTTTCTGACATGGCTTGAAACAGAGACAACAAAATATACATAGTGTTTCATCCCGGTTTGCAGCCCTGTGTGTTAAAGAGTGGTGCAGGACATTCAGTCATGTCGTTTGTATGCACTCTGTGGGTCAAATTCAATCAAGCATCCCTTAAAGCCATCTTTATCTCTCACTGGCTCTATACCTCCCTGTTGGAGGTCACACCCAAGATCGCTGTGGATACATTTGGCAAAGGGCCTGCAGATTCTCTTGGCACATATACTGTATGTATTTCACTTACAGTACCAGTCAAAAGTTTGGACACACCTACTCATTCAAGGGTTTTGCTTTATTTTTACTATTTTCTACATTGTAGATTAATAGTGAAGACATCAAAACTATGAAATAACACATATGGAATCATGAAGTAACCAGAAAAGTGTTAAACAAATCAAAATATATTTTATATTTCAGTTTCTTCAAAGTACCCACCCTTTGTCTTGATGACAGGTTTGCACACTCTTGGCATTCTCTCAACCAGCTTCACCTGGAATGCTTTTCCAACAGTCTTGAAGAAGTTCCCACATATACTGTACTGAGCACTTGTTGGCTGCTTTTCCTTCACTCTGCGGTCCAACTCATCCCAAACCATCTCAATTGGGTTGAGGTCTGGTGATTGTGGAGGCCAGGTCATCTGATGCATCTCTCCATCACTCTCCTTCTTGGTCAAATAGCCCTTATACAGCCTGGAGGTGTGTTGGGTCATTGTCCTGTTGAAAAACAAATGATAGTCCCACTAAGCGCGAACCAGATGGGATGGCGTATCGCTGAATAATGATGTGGAGCCATGCTGGTTAAGTGTGCTTTAAATTCTAAATAAATCACAGACAGTGTCACCAGCAAAGCACCCCCACACCATCACACCTCCTCCTCCATGCTTCATGGTGGGAACCACATATGTAGAGATCATCCGTTCACCTACTCTGCGTCTCACAAAGACACGGCGGTTGGAACCAAAAATCTCCAATTTGGACTCCAGACCAAAGGACAGATTTCCACTGGTCTAATGTCCATTGATCGTGTTTCTTGGCACAAGCAAGTCTCTTCTTCTTATTGGTGTCCTTTAGTAGTGGTTTCTTTGCAGCAATTCGACCATGAAGGCCTGATTCACACAGTCTCCTCTGAACAGTTGATGTTGAGATGTGTCTGTTACTTGAACTCTGTGATGCATATATTTGGGCTGCAATTTCTGAGGCTGGTAACTCTAATGAACTTATACTCTGCAGCAGAGGTAACTCTGGGTCTTCCATTCCTGTGGCGGTCCTCATGAGAGCCAGTTTCATCACAGCGCTTGATGGTTTTTGCGACTGCATTTGAAGATACTTTCTAAGTTCTTGACATTTTCTGCATTGACTGACCTTCATGTCCTAAAGTAATGATGGACTGTCATTTCTCTTTGCTTATTTGAGCTGTTCTTGTCATAATATGGACTTGGTCTTTTACCAAATAGGGCTATCTTCTGTATACCACCCTACCTTATCACAACACAACTGATTGACGTAAACGCATTAAGAAGGAAAGAAATTCCACAAATTAACTTTATAGAATGCACACCTGTTAATTGAAATGCATTCCAGGAGACTACCTCGTGAAGCTAGTTGAGAGAATGCCAAGTGTGCAAAGCTGTCATCAAGGCAAAGGGTGGCTACTTTGAAGAATAATTGTTTAACACTTTTTTGGTTACTACATGATTCCATATGTGTTATTTAATAGTTTTGATGTCTTCAGTATTATTCTACAATGTACTTTAAAAAAAAACTTAAAAACTTAAAAAACTTTTGACTGGTACTGTATGTCAACATCACACAATGACAAACATGTTACTTCATAGAAGCCTGAAGGTGCTCTTGTTGGTTTGGCTTGGTGTTTCATTGTGTATGCATGATTGGATCACAGCCTCAGTAGATTAAAACCGCAAAGCATGAAATTATAGTCAGAGAGAAGCAGAGGGATTTCTTGCTACAGAGCAGCATGGACAGACCAGTGAGATAAGAGTGGGTAAAGTGCTGAGTATTGGGACTTGGAAAATCTGCTGACATCACAGTGGCTGCAAATGCATGCTCTTCTGTGTAAGTTACAAAAACTATTCTACCGATACCTCTTCTTTCCTGATTGTGTGCTAATCATTCACCAAGAGCGATCAAACTCAACTCTGGACCATGAAGCCAGTGCCATTGTGTTTTTTCATTGTTTCCCTCTAATCAGGGACTGATTTAGACTTGGGACACCAGGTGGGTGCAATTATTTATCAGGTAGAACAGAAAACCAGCCGGCTCCAGACCTCATAGGGTAAGAGTTGAATTCCCGTGACCTAGAGCAACAACTGCTGATGAGGTGAGTTTAGAGAGAGATAGGAGGCCCTCTCCTGGACAGAGCCAAACATACAAAATGGGTGAGGTGATGTGAGATAACACATAGCAGCATTGATTACATAACAGCATAACATTGACTACATAACAGCATTGATAATAGATAACCGCATTGATCAAATAGCTAGACCATTCACACCTTACATTTAGTTTGAATATCCTTGTTTTTCACCACTCGTCCCTATGTGGTAGGTGTAGAAAGTTGTGTGTTATACATCATTACATCCTGTGCTAATCTCAAAAGGACTTCCAGCCAGGTAGCGATGTGAAACTACATCCATACTGTAGCAGCACCAGCACCAGCACCAGCACCAGCACCAGCACCAGCACCAGCACCAGCACCAGCACCAGTACCAGCACCAGCACCAGCACCAGCACCAGCACCAGTACCAGTACCAGCACCAGTACCAGCACTAGCACCAGCACCAGTACCAGCACCAGCACCAGCACCAGCACCAGTACCAGTACCAGCACCAGCACCAGCAGCAGCACCAGCACCAGTACCAGCACCAGCACCAGCAGCAGCACCAGCACCAGTACCAGCACCAGCACCAGCACCAGCACCAGCAGCAGCAGCAGCACCAGCACCAGTATCAGCACCAGCACCAGCACCAGCACCAGTAGCAGCAGCAGTGTCTAGACCAGATGGCTGAGTGGTGATCTGATGGATGAAGTATCTACTGCTCCAGACACCCAGCCTGATGGTCCCGCCCTCCTCTCTCTCTCTGAGCCCTGGACACAGGGATACAGGACCACAGGTACAGTATAGAGCAACGCAACTCATCTGTCCACTAAAACACTGACTACAAGTATAGCTGTGCAAGGCAGGCTAGTATTCACACGTCAGTTAAAGCAACGAAAAGGTTGTAGCAAGGCTTGGTCTATGAAATCCTGCTGACATCAGGCACACACTGCACACTGATATGTGAATGATCAATTGATATATTAATAGTGTTTCATCGTTGTCTCTGTTCACGCCATGTTCACATCAACTGGGTTTAAGGCAGATCAATACATATATTCACCATCGCTCCATGGGATTGGAACGATGGTGAAAGCCTCATATTTGATAGAGTGTTATGCAGGCTCTACTAAAATGTGATCTGGTCTATGCTTTACAATACAGGGCTTTGAATAGATACAAACCTGATATTTCACGTTGAGTGTCACGGTCCAATCAAAAGTAGCATGTGGTCATTCAGTACTACAAAATGCAATAGCATACTGAAAGCATGATTACCAGAGAAATCTAACCGCTTTCATTTAAACTCTATTAAAGTTAAAGATTTGTTGTTCATTAGATCATATCTTTTTTTTTATATCAAAGTTGATTATAACCCTTTATTAAAGTGGTACAATTTTAAGTATTTGTAGATGTTTTATATGGCTTATTATATTTTTTAAATTGTACTTCTTTAATAAAGAGTTTGTTAATGCTTTTGTTAATATTACAGTAAATATAGGCATAGTTACCTACTTGTCACCTACATGTTAATTAACAAGTTAGTTGTTCAAAATGTTATAGAATCTCAAGGGTCCTAAATAAGAAGGGACAGGTTGGAAAGTCCTGAGGTATTGTAATCTTTACAGCAGATCTCCATATCTAATCGTACTGTGTTCCATTCCTCCAGCACGCAGCACCTCAGGCAGCCTTGCCCTTCTATCAGGCACTGGAGGCTGCTGCTCTTTGTTATATATGCCATGGCTTGATGTATCGGGTCTTTTAGCCCCCGGTTTGGCTCAAATCCGAGGGCCCATTTGTACAGATGGGCTTTTACGTGGGCCATTTTAGCAAAGCACCCACCCCATAAAGCCAAAGTGCCCCATTGCTTCATAATTGTGTGATTATGGTCATTTCCTGTGGTCGAGGTGATAGATTATAATTTAGTCCAACAGAGGCTTTTATCATTTTTTATCTTCTCGCTTGACCTTAATCAACCACGGGATGTTTGAACAAAGCCCAAAGACAATATTTCAGATAAAAGGTGTGCATGGTGAGATCACACAACTGGTGATGGGGGAGCCTATTGTATTAAAGGACGTATGGCCTAATTGGAAACAAGTGATAAAACATGTAATGACGTTATACAGCTAAGTAATACTAACACGTAGTGGCTCGTAGGTTAAGGTAATGTAACCTGTACGAGGCTATAGTGCCACCAAGTGGGGGAACCTTGATATTACAATCTGTAAAGCGGATGGACAAACCATTACATCACATTTACCATCACAAAACAAGGCTCTGATGCTTTCTGATCCCCATTTTACAACCCAATTAAATCTAAAGATACTGCTAAATGAATACAATATAAATCCAATTTGATGATGTCATCCAAACTTCACCTAATAAGCATACATGCGTTTCCCCTTCCTGTTCTTCTAAACCACTTATTCATGATATACACAGGTAACTGCCAAAATAAAGGAAACAGCAACATAAAGTGTCTTAATAGGGTGTTGGGTTACCACGAGCCAGAACAGCTTCAATGCACCTTGACATAGATTCTACAAGTGTCTGGAACTCTATTGGAGGGATGTGACACCATTCTTCTATGAGAAATTGCATTATTTGGTGTTTTGTTGCTGGTGGTGGAAAACGCTGTCTCAGGCACCACTCCAGAATCTCCTATAAGTGTTCAACTGGGTTGAGATCTGGTGACTGAGGCACAGATACACACACACGCACGCACGCACGCACACACACACACAAACACACGCACACTTTTTCTAGCCATGGTAGCCAAAATAATGGGCAACTGGACATTTTTATACATGACCATAAGCATAATAGGATGTTTTAATTGCTTAATTAACTGAGGAACCACACCTGTTGGGAAGCAGCTGCTTTCAATATTCGTTGTATCCTTCATTAACTCAAGTGCTTTCTTTATTTTGGCAGTTACTGTTAGATCCCCTTACCATAATAAATGGAAGCATATATGCGGCGTTCACTTGCTAGTCAAAACTAGGAAAACTCAAAATGTTCGACTTGCTAACTGGTTGAATGTGGCACGTGTATAACTATACTGAACAACAATATGAAGGCAACATGCAATCATTTCAACGATTTTACTGTGTTACAGTTCATATAAGGAAATCAGTCAATTGAAAGAAATTAATTAGGCCCTAATCTATGGATTTCACATGACTGGGCAGGGGTGCTGCCATGGGCATAGGCCCACCCACTCGGGAGCCAGGTCCATCCACTGGGGAGCCCCCCCCTGGGGTAAAACAAATGGGCTTAGGAGTTGTGCCCCGCCCCCCTTCCACCTGGCACATCTCCCTCAGCTCTCCCCCTTCCACCTGGCACATCTCCCCCAGCTCTCCCCCTTCCACCTGGCACATCTCCCCCAGCTCTCCCCCTTCCACCTGCCACATCTCCCCCAGCTCTCCCCCTTCCACCTGGCACATCTCCCCCAGCTCTCCCCCTTCCACGTGGCACATCTCCCCCAGCTCTCCCCCTTCCACCTGGCACATCTCCCCCAGCTCTCCCCCTTCCACGTGGCACATCTCCCCCAGCTCTCCCCCTTCCACCTGGCACATCTCCCCCAGCTCTCCCCCTTCCACCTGGCACATCTCCCCCAGCTCTCCCCCTTCCACGTGGTACATCTCCCCCAGCTCTCCCCCTTCCACCTGGCACATCTCCCCCAGCTCTCCCCCTACCACCTGGCACATCTCCCCCAGCTCTCCCCCTTCCACCTGGCACATCTCCCCCAGCTCTCCCCCTTCCACCTGGCACATCTCCCCCAGCTCTCCCCCTTCCACCTGGCACATCTCCCCCAGCTCCCTGGCACATCTCCCCCAGCTCTCCCCCTTCCACCTGACACATCTCCCCCAGCTCTCCCCCTTCCACCTGGCACATCTCCCCCAGCTCTCCCCCTTCCACCTGGCACATCTCCCCCAGCTCTCCCCCTTCCACCTGGCACATCTCCCCCAGCTCTCCCCCTTCCACCCAGCACATCTCCCCCAGCTCTCCCCCTTCCACCCAGCACATCTCCCCCAGCTCTTGGTGTCATTGTGATGTCCCATCAAGGGATGTTCTGTCCTTAGAGTCTACACACACTACACACACTCCTACAGTAACTCATCTTCCTCTACACTGTAACACTCAGGCCAAAAATACACTACCTTTTGGTTGAAGTAGACACGTTTATTAATGATAATAATGATGATGAGGATGAGGATGATGATAATATTAATAATTAGTCATAATTATAATAACGTTAATGCCATAATAAATAGAACTCTTAATCTGAAGCACATAAGAGAAGCATACAGAAAGAGAAAAAAAGAAACACAAAGTTTAGAATACAGAGCCAGAGGAGAGGGGACTTTTAGAGACTTTTACCTTTCAATATATCCATTGAATTTTTTAACATTTTTGAACTTTATTTAACTGGAACATTTACAAAAAGGAGAAAGAGATATATTTAAAAAATCCTTATAAATAAATGTGTCATTATAGAACAAAATACAAGATTTTGGGAGTCAGAGGGGAGGGGGTATCGCGAGGGGGGATATTATGTACAGTAGGGTAAGGAATACAAAAGGGGCGGTAGACTCACACAGTAGAACGGGAGGGGGTGGTACAGTAGTAACTCTCTCTCAGAGGGATATCCTGCTCATGTCACAGCTCAAGCCATTGTGCTCAGGGCTCAGGAAGATAAGGACTGGTACTTGCAGTCTACACAGAGATCAGGAGGGTGGCCTACTGCCTGCCTGCCTGACATCCCACCTGCTGTTTCTTCACACTCACATTTCACCTGAAACTGACTGGGAGTTAGTTAGCCACATACACTATGTAACTCTCACAATCAAATCTACATCTATACACTAAACCTGCTTATGATCATTGCCTTCCTCAACCGGACCTGTTACTTAATGTGATGATGAAAATACATGTTATTTCCATAAGGGTGTCTGTAGCTGAGAGAAAGTAGTTGGGGCCCTGCAGGGCCAGAGTAGTTGTGTATGACTATCTGGAGCACTAGCTATCTGTTGGCAATCAGCAAGTTGTTAAGCAGTTCTGTAGCATATTTCTAGGCCAAAACGTGTGTCTGTCATTCTCTGTATTTGAGTGTGTGTTCATATGTGTGTTTCTTTAAAGATGCATTATGAAGGTTTCATATAATTTCAGACAGTAGTTTTTCGGTCCCCGAAAACTGTGCACAATTGTGTACAACGTCATCCATTTTGTCTTGCAAAAAGAATGTGCATGATATGTTACGAATTCCAATTCATACAGCATGTTACGAATTTGTAAGTGCTTAAGATCCTGTCCAATCTCTTTAAGTGCAGGGGGAGGGGAAGATCAGTTCACACAATCACCATCACGCTTTCAGTCGTATAACACATGATCACATGTTACAGTATATCAGGGGTATAGCTTGTAGGAGGGTGCCCCTTATCTACCCCCTCTACTCCCTGACACCACCACAGCCCATATAATAGATATGTATATATATATATATATATATTTATATACAGAAAAAGAATACATACTTGTTGGACACCCTAGACATTAAAATACATTCAAGAACTGAACCAACATTCTTGTTTAAACACATGTTTACAGTGACTCTCCTGATATAAAGTAAGGTTGCTTCAACAAATTAAAACGTTTTTTTCTTCTTTAAAAGTTTTCAGTGCTGCAAATCACACAAATAAATATTCTCAGAATACATTGACAAAACAACATTGTAATTGACATGTTTCAGCCCTCATTCCTTTATTACCATTGGATGGGCACTAGTTCTATAATGTTTATCAAGCGACATAGTCCATATGCCTTAGGCTTGTGTTTTGGTTATGCACCTGCTGATGTATTACAATTAGATTATTCGATTATAATTCAATTGTTACATGGACATTGATGAGTATTTCTCTTCTCTGGAAACGTGCATCGTTAGTTAAATGCACCCTGGCTTGTTGGTCTGTCTGTTTGAGATACTTTGTCCACTGGTGCAGATAGAGACACAAAGGCTTGGGCTTTGACCCTGGCAGGTGAGGAAAGTCAGGGACTAACGCATCAAACTCTCTCTCTTTCTCTCGTCGTGAATCAGAGACCTCTGCTGGGGCTTGGAGAGGAAAGGGAGCTGGGGGAGGAACTTATCTCATTTCTCTACTGGCTTACCCACAGACAAGTAGACCAGTGACAGTACTGCCCATGGAGAGTGGACCAGTGGTGCTGCCAGGAGGAAGTGGAGTCATGACGACAGTATCCACAGGGTAAAGAACAGCAGTGACTACCCATAGGAAGCTGGCCAGTGACACTGCAACAGGAAGTGGAACAGTGGAACAGTGGCACCAGCGCAAGGAAGGAAGCGGATCAGTGAGACCACGAAAAGACAGCACACAGGAAGTGTAACCATAGAGACCTCCAGCTGGAAGTTAACCATTGACTCCGACCCACAGAAAGTGGACCTGTAATACAATGCTTTTGCCCGGATGCTGAACCCTCCTAGCCTGCCACTGTAACATTACTGTATGCATATATATCACCACCTCCTCTTGTCTGTCAGTGACAGGAGTGGTGTGCCAGAGAGAGAAGAGCAGGACTCTCCCTCTCCACCACAGAATCAGCATCGAGGGCCAACTGTTCGTCTTCCTTACCAAAAACATAAAAACATATTTGTACATATATACTGTTTTATACACACTTTTTACTTGTAAATCACAAGCTGTAAATCACAAAAGTATAGAAAAATAAAATGTGTTATAATAACAGGATGCTTTCTCTCTTTTTTTTCTCTCGTTGTCTTTCTCTTCTACCCGGCAAAGGAAGTCCCTGGTGGAAACTGGCTCACTCCGTCTGTAGCGCTTGTGGCTGGTTTTGACACCGCCGCGGCACCACTTCACACGCACGCCTCCCGTCTCTCCTCACCAGCCTCAGTAGAGGGACTCCTTTTCTTCTTCTCCTGTTGTTTTCTTAAAGCTAGTTCTCCTCTTCTCGTTGTTTTCATCTGTGATGTCCATCAATACTGAGCACAGCGTTGCCTTTGTTATTTACTGGAGGTGAATAGGAAGAAGAGCAGGGAGACATGGGTAAGTACGCAGAACGTCGCATCTCTGATTGACACATATAGACAGACAACCTACTTGTGCATTTCACTACTTTTAATCATAAAGTTTGCTGTGTTTACTATTCCAAAAAACCTATTCAATATGATGATTCCATACCAGAAACCAGAAAGTCAAAATTCTTTGAATATAGACATTGAGAAAATGTATAGAATAAAAAAGTACACTACTCTCACAAAAGTTCCCCTCCATCTTTGTTAAAGCACTGCACCCCAGGGAGGGGGAAAGGTGCACAATGTCAGGTTAAGACGGGCTGACGGATTGATGTCAAACCACCCGATTGAGAAGCATGCTTAAAAAATCTACTGAAAGGGAAGCTTTTGAGGGGAAAAAAGAGAGCATTCTTTTTTTCATGCCAGTCTGAAAGTCATACAGCACAAAAGTGCGCTTTAAAGAGCGTAGGCCAAAGCAAATGCTAATTTTCTCCACAGAACAGAGGGCCATTATCACTCTACTGGAGTTTACAGTTTACAGTGAAGGGAGTCATACTGAGGCCTATAGCAGTAGTGGAGAGAGGGAGAGAGAGAGGGAGAGAGGGAGAGAGAGAGGGAGAGAGGGAGAAGAGAGAGGAGAGAGGGAGAAGAGAGATGGAGAGAGAGGGAGAGAGGGAGAAGAGAGAGGGAGAGAGGGAGGAGAGAAAGGGAGAAGAGAGAGGGAGAGAGGGAGAAGAGAGTGGGAGAGAGGGAGGAGAGAGAGGGAGAGAGGGAGAAGAGAGAGGGAGAAGAGAGAGGGAGAGAGGGAGGAGAGAGATGAAGAGAGATGGAGAGAGGGAGGAGAGAGAGGGAGAGAGGGAGAAGAGAGAGGGAGAGAGGGAGGAGGGAGAGTGAGAGTGGGAGGAGAGATAGGGAGAGATGGAGAAGAGAGATGGAGAGAGAGAGAGAGAGGGAGGAGAGAGATGGAGAGAGGGAGAAGAGAGATGGAGAGAGGGAGGAGAGAGAGGGAGAGAGGGAGAAGAAAGAGGGAGAGAAGGAGGAGAGAGGGAGAGAGGGAGGAGAGAGAGGGAGAGAGGGAGAAGAAAGAGGGGGAGAGGGAGGAGAGAGAGGGAGAGAGGGAGAAGAGAGAGGGAGAGAGGGAGGAGAGAGGGAGAGAGGGAGAAGAAAGAGGGGGAGAGGGAGGAGAGAGAGAGGGAGAGAGAGAGAGAGAGGGAGAGAGGGAGGAGAGAGAGCGAGAGAGGGAGAAGAAAGAGGGGGAGAGGGAGGAGAGAGAGAGGGAGAGAGAGAGAGAGAGAGAGAGAGGGAGAGAGGGAGGAGAGAGAGGGAGGAGAGAGACAGGTATCCTGGGACCCTTGTCATGACAGTCTCTCCCTAATTCAGCAGCACACCGAGCTGTAGAGGAAAACGAGGCGAGGCTTTCATTTTGACATGGCTTTGTAGTGCTTTTTTACACCTCCTCCGGAGAAGTAACAATTGAACGCATGGCATGCTAATCTCAGCCCAGAATGACTCTTTGTCTCTCCCTCCATCTCCCTGTCTCTTCCTCCATCTCCCTCTGTCACTCCCTCCATCTCTCTGTCTGTTTCTCCCTTCATCTCCCTGTCTCTCCCTCCATCTCCCTCTGTCTCTCCCTCTCCCTCTGTCTCTTCATCCATCTCTCTCTGTCTCTCCATCCATCTCCCTCTGTCACTCCCTCCATCTCTCTGTCTGTTTCTCCATCCATCTCCCTGTCTCTCCCTCCATCTCCCTCTGTCTCTCCCTCTCCCTCTGTCTCTTCATCCATCTCTCTCTGTCTCTCCATCCATCTCCCTCTGTCACTCCCTCCATCTCCCTCTGTCTCTCCCTCCATCTCCCTGTGTCTCTCCCTCCATCTCCCTGTGTCTCTCCCTCCATCTCCTTGTCTCTCCCTCTGTCTCTCCCTCCATCTCCCTCTGTCTCTCCCTCCATCTCCCTCTGTCTCTCCCTCCATACTCCCTCTGTATCTCCCTCCATCTCCCTCTGTCTCTCCCTCCATCTCCCTGTGTCTCTCCCTCCATCTCATTGTCTCTCCCTCCATCTCCCTCTGTCTCTCCCTCCATCTCCCTCTGTCTCTCCCTCCATCTCCCTCTGTCTCTCCCTCCATATCCCTCTGTGTCTCCCTCCATCTCCCTGTCTCTCCCTCCATCTCCCTCTGTCTCTCCCTCCATCTCTCTGTCTCTCCCTCCATACCCTGTCTCTCCCTCTGTCTCTCCCTCCATCTCCCTCTGTGTCTCCCTGTCTCTCCCTCCATCTCCCTCTGTCTCTCCCTCCATCTCTCTGTCTCTCCCTCCATCTCCCTGTCTCTCCCTCTGTCTCTCCCTCCATCTTCCTGTGTCTCTCCCTCCATCTCCTTGTCTCTCCCTCTGTCTCTCCCTCCATCTCCCTCTGTCTCTCCCTCCATCTCCCTCTGTCTCTCCCTCCATACTCCCTCTGTCTCTCCCTCCATACTCCCTCTGTCTCTCCCTCCATCTCCCTCTGTCTCTCCCTCCATCTCCCTGTGTCTCTCCCTCCATCTCCCTGTGTCTCTCCCTCCATCTCCTTGTCTCTCCCTCTGTCTCTCCCTCCATACTCCCTCTGTCTCTCCCTCCATCTCCCTGTCTCTCCCTCCATCTCCCTCTGTCTCTCCCTCCATCTCCCTCTGTCTCTCCCTCCATCTCCCTCTGTCTCTCCCTCCATACTCCCTCTGTCTCTCCCTCCATCTCCCTCTGTCTCTCCCTCCATCTCCCTCTGTCTCTCCCTCCATCTCCCTGTGTCTCTCCCTCCATCTCCCTGTGTCTCTCCCTCCATCTCCTTGTCTCTCCCTCTGTCTCTCCCTCCATCTCCCTCTGTCTCTCCCTCCATACTCCCTCTGCCTCTCCCTCCATCTCCCTGTCTCTCCCTCCATCTCCCTCTGTCTCTCCCTCCATCTCCCTCTGTCTCTCCCTCCATACTCCCTCTGTCTCTCCCTCCATCTCCCTGTCTCTCCCTCCATCTCCCTCTGTCTCTCCCTCCATCTCCCTCTGTCTCTCCCTCCATACTCCCTCTGTCTCTCCCTCCATCTCCCTGTCTCTCCCTCCATCTCCCTGTCTCTCCCTCCATCTCCCTCTGTCTCTCCCTCCAACTCCCTGTCTCTCCCTCCATCTCCCTCTGTCTCTCCCTCCATCTCTCTGTCTCTCCCTCTGTCTCTCCCTCTGTCTCTCCCTCCATCTCCCTGTCTCTCCCTCCATCTCCCTCCATCTCTCTGTCTCTCCTTCTGTCTCTCCCTCTCCCTCTCCCTCCATCTCCCTCTGTCTCTCCCTCCATACTCCCTCTGTCTCTCCCTCCATCTCCCTGTCTCTCCCTCCATCTCCCTCTGTCTCTCCCTCCATCTCCCTCTGTCTCTCCCTCCATCTCCCTGTCTCTCCCTCCATCTCCCCCTGTCTCTCCCTCCATCTCCCTCTGTCTCTCCCTCCATCTCCCTGTCTCTCCCTCCATCTCCCTGTCTCTCCCTCCATCTCCCTCTGTCTCTCCCTCCATCTCCCTCTGTCTCTCCCTCCATACTCCCTCTGTCTCTCCCTCCATCTCCCTGTCTCTCCCTTCATCTCCCTCTGTCTCTCCCTCCATCTCTCTGTCTCTCCCTCCATCTCCCTGTCTCTCCCTCTGTCTCTCCCTCCATCTCCCTGTGTCTCTCCCTCCATCTCCTTGTCTCTCCCTCTGTCTCTCCCTCCATCTCCCTCTGTCTCTCCCTCCATCTCCCTCTGTCTCTCCCTCCATCTCTCTGTCTCTCCCTCCATCTCCCTCTGTCTCTCCCTCCATACTCCCTCTGTCTCTCCCTCCATCTCCCTCTGTCTCTCCCTCCATCTCACTGTCTCTCCCTCCATCTCCCTCTGTCTCTCCCTCCATCTCCCTCTGTCTCTCCCTCCATACTCCCTCTGTCTCTCCATCCATGGAGCAGTCTGCCTCATCTTCAGTCCTACGGAGGTCTCACTGGGGACTCTATACTAAAATATCCCCCATCACTGTATCACTATATAGCAGAGCAGAGTGGGAACACAATAGCACCTGCGCTACATATAGTGCTCCTCACTGACAGGCAGACCAGCATTGGAGGAGCTGCAGTGACAAATATATTAATCACTCATGGACAAGTCAATTCAGGGGAGGGTTGGGTCGGTGCTGTAGCAAGTGGCCACTGTCACTGAGGAAGTTCAATGCATTGCACTGTACCTAAATTGAACATCTACTTGTCTATACAATGCTGGTTTAAATCTGTAGAAATATTGGGTTTCATTAAGCGGGAACAGGAATTGTAGAAGATTTCATTTTACTGTGCCTGATCAGGATTACAATCAACAAGCTTGCAACAGATTAAACATAGAGCTCCAATGACAAACAAAATGCTCTCAGAACCGCTTTATTCTGACACTCAAAACAATCAGAGGTTGCTTAGATATGTCACATATACTAACAACTAAGTCATTGATGAAAGAAGACAAAGGAAATGTAATATACTGTACCAATAAATCAAAATCCAGTTACTTACACCTTTCAGACAATATATACTTTTTTAGAAATGACATATTGTACAATTCATAGAACAAGTTCAGCTGAATTGAAAATACACAGATAAAACCACTATATATTTGAATACATAGAAACCAGATAATCAGAGAATTGGTAATATATGTGTATATACATGTATATATTTACAGGAAGTGAAACTTTTTAGCTTGTTTCCCTTTTGTTCTACAAATCTTTTGGACGGAGAAAGAAATGAAACGGTCAGCTTATCAAGGCTTACTGACTATAATAGTAAATACATCATAATGAATTAACAAACTGTGCGTTCAATTTACACAAATAAACATGTTTAAATGTGAGCAAACTGTATATGACTGGGCATGTGGTTTAACACCTTCATTGAGTGTTTTTAATAATGTAGCTAGCTATGAAAAACAAATGTATATGGGATAGAGGATATTATAAAACTGGAAAACCTTTCAGTCTCTACACTATAGATACACATTTTTAATATTTAGCAAAATATAATAAGACACAATATATATTAGCTATTTACATGTTATATGAAGCCTTGATAATTTGACATTTTAACAGTGTAACAATGAATACATTGATTATAAAGGGAGGAAGAGTTGTACGGACACATTACAACTTTAACTGACAACACTCAAACCCATGACATCACTGCAATGTCCTCATGTAAGAATAGAACTGACCCCGAGTAACCCTGAAAGCAGAGGATGTAAATGAAAAGGTGTGTTCTCGGCCGACTTTCTTTTTGAACTGTGAAATGTAGCTGCTGTTAGACTGAGATCTGCACATTGCTATAGTGAAGATGTAGTGTAGGAATGGCCTGTAAGTGAAGCTAGCGATACAGTGATTGATAGTGGCTGATTAGCCTGCTCTAATTTGTGGTGGTGAGGCATGGCGGCTAACACCCCTCCTGGGCATTGATGTTCCTCTCATAGCAGCTAGCATCTTATCAGGCTGGTTCACGTGCAGACAGGAAATGAGTGGGTGCTCATGGAAGATTCTGTTTTACTGTATCAAGGTTAGGTTATCAATGAGTTAGGACTTATAAAGTGATTTATTGAGGCAAAGAGTTGTCATGGAGAGAGATTTCAGGATGTCGAGACTAGAGGAAAGAAGTTGGCAAACCTCAAAAACACACAGCCAGTGAAAAACATGAACTACTATTCGTCACACTATGGCCTTCAGTGTATTAGCTAAACGATAGCTTCAGAAGAGCAGCATTCATTAAGATGTCTGCTCTCAGTCTCTGACACTGTGGCTTTCCTACTCAACTCATTTATGACTTATCTGCACACAAACTGAACAGGGGGTTTCAAATAGTCTATTTCCTTTCAAGCGGTTCAACTGGTACTATATAGTAATTACTAAGTTTCTCTCTCCATTAAGCTCAGTGTAGAAGTAGCCGTCTGCAAAACAGGATTTTGAAACAACAGCTGTAATGACGGGCATCATTAGGAAATGGGAGGCAGTGAGAGGGAGAATTCAAAGCTATGAGGTTCTCTTTGACCAAGGCAGAGGGGAGTATTTTACTTGCCGTTCAGTGTATGTGTCTCTTTTATAATATATATATATTTTGTGTGGAGCTGTCTCAAGCCTATGTGTTCAAACAGAAGACTTCCACTGTTGTAAATTCAGCTTAAAACGTAGACGCTAATTGAGTTGAAGAAACAGTGGAACTTGGCTTCAGTGAGCCGTTGTTCTTGGGGGATTCTCTGTGTTAGTTCCACTGGCGCTCAGAGCAGCACTCAGTTTTATACTGGCGCATTGGAAGTGGATGGGGAGGAAAGTCATTTAAAATGGGTTGTGTCAACCCTACTATTCACGCACGCACGCACGCACACACACACACACACACACACACACACACACACACACACACACACACACACACACACACACACACACACACACACACACACACACACACACACACACACACACACACACACACACACACACACACACACACACACAGAGTAATTTAATCAGAAACACCTACAAATGCATTAATAATAATGTCTGAAGCTTTTTTGAATCATATAAAAGCCCCCATGGTAGAACCCTAAATACTGGTATATAAAAGCCCCCATGGTAGAACCCTAAATACTGGTATATAAAAGCCCCCATGGTAGAACCCTAAATACTGGTATATTAAAGCCGCCATGGTAGAACCCTAAATACTGGTATATAAAAGGAAGATCAATGTTTATGCTTTTCTTTGATCAAGTGATGATATATTATTTTGGTATACAACATTAATCTATGTCATGTTCAACATGTTGACTAAACATAACTGCTCGTACATGATGTCTTTATAAACATGTCACATCTTCAAAATGATCAAAATACACAAATAAAGTCTAACAAACAGATAACACTTGAGAGGATACATACGTAAATTATATCATTATACGAATAGTTGAGTAATTATAGATTTCCATAGTTGTATTCGGATCTATATATCATGTCTCTTGGCTTGATCTACTTACAAAATAGTTTCTTTGAAATGTTCCCATTTTCTCAAGAGTTCATATGGGGTAACTGCTGAGTTGAAGACGTGTACTCGGTACATTAATATGGTATGACAACACGCAGGTGTTATAATACATAAATGGAAGAAGTTTGGAACCACCAAGACTCTTCCTAGAGCTGTATGGAACAAGGTATTTTCTCCTGAAAGTGAAATATGATACAAGCATGTTCACAGTCCATTTCTCTCCTAATAATCGAAAGTCTATAATCTCTCACTGTACCTGCTCTAGTAATTCATCTCTTCAAAGAGATTTAGGCAAAATCAACCAATAAGACAATGTTCTGTCATTGTAAAGTGGGGGAACCCACTGGTAGTGTTTGGTGGGTATGCTTGACTTATGCTAGTCATTTTGGGTGCTGGTACTGTTTATATTTAGGTGCAGGAGCTCAAGCAGTAGAAAATCTGAGGTGCCGGTGCTCAGCTCTGGTAAGCTCCTGCCCAAGTCAAGCACTGATTATGTCAAGAAAATCTTCAATAAACAAGACAAGCATTCTACTGATACAATTAGTTGTCAGATCAAATCACTTGTAGTGGTTTATCCTGAGGTACAGAATGTTTTGTGCAATATTGAAAAGTGAATAGTTATCAGGAATTGCACTACAGTACTTCATAGATGAGTCGATAGCGTAGCCTACTAAAAATAATGATTACCCACCTCTAAACGTCACATATAGTGCCTTCGGGAAGTATTCAGAGAACTTGACTTTTTGCAAATTTTGTTATGTTACAGCTTTATTCTAAAAATGATTACATATAATTTTTTCTTCAGCAATCTACACACAATACCCCATAATGACAAAACAAAACTAGGTTTTTAGAAAGGTTTGCAAATGTATTAAAAATAAAAAACAGAAATACCTTATTTACAAGTATTCAGACCCTTTGCTATGAGACTCGAAATTGAGCTCAGGTGCATCCTGATCATCAATGAGATGTTTCTACTACTTGATTGGAGTCCACCTGTGGTAAATTCAATTAATTGGACATGATTTGGAAAGGCACACACCTGCCTATATAAGGTCCCACAGCATGTCAGAGCAAAAACCAAGCCATGAGGTCAAAGGAATTGTCTGTAGAGCCAGGATTGTGCCGAGACACAGATCTGGGGAAGGGTACCAAAACATTTCTGCAGCATTGAAGGTCCCCAAGAACACACTGGCCTCCACCATTCTTAAATGAAAGAAGTTTGGAACCACCAAGACTCTTCCTAGAGCTGGCCACCCGGCCAAAATGAGCAATCGGTGGAGAAGGGCCTTGGTCAGGGAGGTGACCAAGAACCCGATGGTCACTCTGACAGAGCTCTAGAGTTCCTCTGTAGAGATGGGAGAATCTCCCAGAACGACAACCATCTCTGCAGCACTCCACCAATCAGGCCTTTATGGTAGAGTGACCAGACGGAAGCCACTCCTCAGTAAAAGGCACATGACAGCTCGCTTGGAGTTTGCCAAAAGACACCTGAAGATTCTCAGACCATGAGAAACAAGATTCTCTGGTCTCATGAAATCAAGTTTTAACTTTTTGGCCTGAATGCCAAGCGTCACATCTGGAGGAAACCTGGCACCATCCCTTCGGTGAAGCATGGTGGTGCCAGCATCAGGCTGTGGGGATGTTTTTCAGCGGCAGGGACTGGGAGACTAGTCAGGATCGAGGCAAATATGAACGGAGCAAAAGACAGAGAGATCCTTGATGAAAACCTGCTCCAGAGCCCTCAGGATCTCAGAATGGGGGCGAAGGTTCACCTTCCAACAGGACAACGACCCTAAGCACACAGCCAAGACAACCCAGAAGTGGCTTCGGGACAAGTCTCTGAATCTCCTTGAGTGGCCCAGCCAGAGACCGGACTTGAACCCAATCGAACATCTCTGGAGAGATCTGAAAATCGCTGTGCAGCAACACACTCCCCATCCAACCTGACAGAGCTTGAGAGGATCTGCAGAGAGGAATGGGAGAAACTCCCCAAATACAGGTGTGCCAAGCTTGCAGCGTCATAACCAAGAAGACTCGAGGCTGTAATTGCTACCAAAGGTGCTTCAACAAAGTACTTTGTAAAGGGTCTGAATACTTATGTAAATGTGATATTTCTGTTTTATTTTACATAGATTTTCAAGAAAATAAAAAATAACTGTTTTTGCTTTGTCATTATGGGGTACTGTGTGTTGACTGATGAGGGGGGGGAACAATTTAATCAATTTTAGAATAAGGCTGTAACGTAACAAAATGTGGAAAAAGTCAAGGGGTCTGAGTATTTTCTGAATGCACTGTACACTTCAGTTAATAATACGTGAACATGCAAATCAGTGTGGAAAAAATGTGCCTGAAATAAAGAAAGACATTGAATCCTTCACAATCCTAAGTCATTTAGCCTAGAGTGCCATCACATTAGCGAGAGCTAGCCCAGTCTCAACCCCAGGTGAACTCTGACCCCTCACTGTGGTGCAATGGCCCTCACTCTGCATGCTGTCACACCACATCATTGTTAGGACTCCAATTCAAGTGCATTAGGACACTCCAACATTACAGAGCAATCATACAGTTGACAGTGGCGTCTTGTGAAATAAGAATTAGCAGGGCATGTGCATCGTCTTTGTTATTATTATAATGATGTATTTCTAATGCTAATTGGAATACAATATTTTGTTTCCTGCTTGAATTTCATTGAATTCCAATTCAAGAATAGGCTAAATAACAGTGTATCTAATGCCCCACTAGATTGTCATCCATCTGACGGTCACTGCAGAAACACACCCCTCTGATCATGCATCATGCGTGCTACAGTAGGCTCACATTGGTTATGGTGACACAGCACCCATCTACAGCAGTCACATGTGCAGAACATAACTTCTCCGAAATCAATCCAAAGCACAAAATGAATACAAAACAAATCATAGGAGCAGACCAATGATGACATCAAAAAGGTTGTAGAAATCGTCTGTGGCGGGAGGGCGGGTGTCAGGGGGAGGGGTCAGCATTGGGACCTGGAAGCTTTTAGTTTGATTTAGCGCTCCACGAAGGATGAGGTGTTTGCTTGTTTGTTAATTTGTCAGATTTTTGTTTGTTGGGGGGTAATGTCTCTGTCTTTCTCTCTTTTTCTTTCTGTTAGTAGGGAGTGAAGCGACTGTACCCTCCTCTGTATAGGCTAGCCTGCAACATCAAAGATGAAAAAGGACCAATCAGTATTAAGGTGGTGACAGCTTGGTTGTTGAGTTCTGTTTTTTCCACAAATTTCCTTCCTTTATTGGTTTTGTTAAAACGTCTGTGTCTGAAGGACATGGGATTAAATAGCATTTAATTGAGCTGGTTTAATCAAAGTAATAATAGTTCTTGTTCATTAGAGTATGCATAAGTTGGGTATGTGTGTGTTCTGATGAGGGGCGGTCCAGGTGTTGGAGCTGGAGCTGGAGGATAAAGAACCTGGTAGTGATAAAGTATGATCTTAGTCTGAAATAATTTTGATATTTGTACCAGAGAGAAAAATCCTTTCCTAGATATCAATATTCTTCCTTTGGCTTGCCACATGGCGAAGTGGGCCCCGCCCTCAAATGCAATTTCCATGCATTAATTACATTAAGCAACAAATTGGAAAATACTGTGCTTGTTTCATGCTTTTGACTGCAGGAAAACATTCCTCACGGAATGGCTTTCCAGGCTACAACTATGTCATAGATCCAACCAAAGCGAATTATGTTCAAAGGAGTTTAATCATAATTCTCTTTCAACTCCAACCGTGGTGCCCACACCTTTCTGGATGTGTATTGCACCAGAGGATATTGCTCCCTAGGTTTACTGCCATGCTCTGGTTAACCAGGGCGCGCGCACACACACACACACACACACACACACACACACACACACACACACACACACACACACACACACACACACACACACACACACACACACACACACACACACACACACACACACACACACACACACACACACACACACACACACACACACACACACACACACACACACACACACACACACACACACACACAATATCCCATGTACTCTGAGCAAGCCCCAAACCTTCAAAGGCTAATATCCCTTAATTTAAAGGAACCCTCTTGCTTGTATAAAATTTTCATCAGTATAAAAAAGCATTTGCAATTTTTTTGCACGCTGGAAATCAGCAAAGAGAATTTTAAGCAACCTCGGAGGAACTAATTATTGAAAGGTTTCTAAATGCAAAAATCGCTGCTCTCTCCTTTGGAACCATTAATCAAAGAGGACTAAAGAATTAGTAACCAAACCAATTTTTTTCCTGAGTCTATTTCATGGTGTGTCTCTGCACTGTAAGATCTGAACTCCTATTGTGTCAAGATGGTTTATTCACTACCAGGGTCTCGCACCTCACCAGCTTCCACCCCACCACAGTGATCCCCTCAATTTCCAACCCATCACAGTGATCCCCTCAACTTGCCCCACACACACAACCCAAGCTCAGACATGAAGGGCCAAATTCAGCCTGGCTAAGAAAGGGTGACTAAGAGTGGCAGAGAAGGGAAGGAAATTTGGAGGAAAAGAAGCACAGTTTTTAATTAAGTAAATGAAGAGGAAAAAAATAAATGTCTTAATTAATGAAAGCTTTTAGCTAGCAGCTGCACCGGGGAACTGTACGCTGTTTTTTATGTTGTTGAAAAATCGCATGCATGCCGGAATGGTACATTTAAGTCATTTGTCTGGCAGAGAGCGCTCGTCCCATCAACCTTGTGGACTGGAGGGGTGAGTGAGAGAACTCCCTCCCTCCATCCCTCTCTTTCTCTTCCACGTCCCACGGCACACTGCTGCATGCGTTTGATGGTCGTTCATCTTTCAAATGAGTCTATGAGCCCAGTCCCATGCCCTCATTGAGTATATGAGCCCAGTCCCATGCCCTCATTGAGTCTATGAGCCCAGTCCCATGCCCTCATTGAGTCTATGAGCCCAGTCCCATGCCCTCATTGAGTCTATGAGTCCAGTCCCATGCCCTCATTGAGTCTATGAGCCCAGTCCCATGCCCTCCTTGAGTCTATGAGCCCAGTCCCATGCCCTCATTGGGAAACAAAACATTGAGAAACTATCTCCCCATTATAGGATGGTATTTTACTGATAGTATTTTCATCTTTGATGTTAGCTGCAAAAGCTAGCTAAAAACAGACATTAACCATTCAACTTCACCCCTTTAAGTTTAGAGTTTGGCTGAAAGGAAGAATGGAACAACTCATTTGGAGTTGAATAGTGGCAGGAATAGAATGATTATACTAGTGTTGAAGATGCTCATGTGTTTGGATTGAATTAGTTGTAGTGATCATTCCCATTTTAGCAGTAAAAAGCCTGAATCAAATAAATATTGTATGTATGAGGTGAGCTTGTGTGACATAACATGAAACAAATCCATTTCACTGAATTCACAATGACCACATGCTAGGGAATTCTGCTGCACTCCACTAGGTTGTGCCAAACAGCATGACAAAGAGGAAATAAAGCCCACTGACTTGGCTTAGTTCAATGGTCTTTATCTCCGAGTGCTCCTGGAGCGACAGAGTACTGCGGCTGGCGGCCTCTGCTCTGTGTTAGTGTGGCTAGCCAACAACAGGGTGCAGAGGAAAGCGAGAGTGGACTTACCATGGTCCCCACACTGTATGTAGCGGCAGGGCCGATTGTGTGGTGGTAGGGGTCTGCTGTTGCATAGACTCTGCCATAGCTGCAATGGAAAAGGCCAGGACATTATATTTTCAATGCTTGTTTGATACTTGGCCCTAAAGTCAACACTTTCAAGTCTCTAAAACAATTATTTCCCTCTCTCTACCCCCTGGTTTAGAAAATGATACAAGGCTGAGTAGAAAAGGAGTTCAAAGGTGGTTGGATCATTCTCTGTGAATACACATTGTCCTTTTCACTGTCACCTCGATTAGTTGGCAGTGATGGGTACTGAGGGGTGAGAGAAAGAGAAACAGAGAGAGAGAGAGAAAGAGAGAAAGAAAGGGAAAACAGAGAAAGATAGAGGTGCTGGAGGGCTTGGGCCCAGTCTGTGTACGCTCTCTCACCCTGCTGTTGTTTACCCAAGCTGAACAGTGGGCTCACACCACTGTCTTTTCATTGTTGCTGGTTTGGAACTAATCCTTCCAATTTCCTTCTGAGACAGGACAAGATGTGTGCCTTATTTATTTATTTATTTACTCGACTTCACATATTCCTTTATTTACATTTTTTTCTTCAATGCTCGCTTGCAAATGAGGGTCTGTACGGAGCAGATAAGGCACTCCCAGCCAAGCACTGAGGGCACCAAATCAACCAGGAATAAAAACCAAGAGGAGAGAGGGAGAAATGTAATTTTCCTTAAGGAGACAAGACATCCAGCCTACAAGGCTGGAGCGGGGCGAGGAGGACATTGAATTATATAAGATCTAAATATGGTGTGTCCCATTGGAGTCCAACACTCAAGGTCAGTGAGCAGGACATGGAGGGGGAAGGAGCTGGATGAGAAAGCTCCAGGGGGAGAGGATGGGCTGTACCATGACATGGTCAGGGGTGGTCTCTGTGATACTCTTATCTACTGTGAGCACCAAACCCCAGAGGCCCACTAAGGCTAATCTATCTACAAAATGGGCTCTCACTAGAGTGGCATTGCTAACCACCTCGAGGTCAAACGGCCCCTCAGAACGTACGTCACGCGGCTTCACTACGCTGATTGGCCCCTGACAGGGCCTCAGTAATACAAAGCAGGCCTGTGGGCAAAAGCATTTTGAAAAATGAATGTTTCATATTTTATGGGGATTTTACAAGCCTCTTATGATCCCTGTGACCTCCTTTCATGATTGGCTGATTGCTCCGCTGGTAAGTCTGATAAGGTATTGCTGAGACAAACCCCTATTGATCCAATGGGCATGACCGCTTATTCAAAAAGAAACAAACAGACAAGGGAAGCAAAACAAAGCAAAACAAACAACTTGGGCGAATTACATTAAATCTCAGGAGGAAAATATAGGCAAGAGAAACAGGAATTAAATCACTCCCAGAGGAAAAAGCCGCTGTCCAATTTCTGCTCCCTCCGAGCACGGCTGCTCATAATTCGCAGTGCGGCGAGGCCAGATAAATCTTACATTATCGATATGATCTTCAGGCTCTCAGGCAGGGTGTACGTTATCACAAGTGACATGCTCAATCCCTCCCAGATTAGATTCCCAAACCAGCCCACATCCAGCCTGACAGCGGCTTTGAAGGCCCGAATGAATCAGCCACGCCTCCTCAAACGGAGCACACCTGAACCCGAATGACATCAGTCAGAAGTGATAGAGTCCCTGCCCATCCATCCCTCTCTCCCTCTCTCCCTTCCTCCCGCAGACCGCAGGCCATTCATAAATACAGTTGATATGCCCTCTCGCCCGTCAAAGGCAGAGAGGCATGGGATAGATCATCTTGTCGAACAAGGTTACTTTTTTGTGTGCTTTAGCCTGAGGCCATAGTGGATCTCCTAATGGACAGTTCAATCTGAGGGAGGGTCACAACTCCAGAGAGAGTTAATCTTCACCCTTCTATGTGGGAGATACTTTGGAGAGTGGAGAAAGGTTGAAGTCACTTGTCAGACTTCTAATTTAATCCATCACAATATCAATGGTCTTTTAATGGTCTTTCAAGTAATATTAGTTGTTTTATTTCATGCAGCAGGTGGAATGCACTCACCTGTCACTGTAGGCAGCAGCGGTGGTGGGCTGGGCGTATCTGTACGCAGCGTAGCCCCCCTGTTGGACACTCAGACAGTTAGACAACCACCCACAGCAGCATGTATATTACCAGTATTCTCAAACAAATAATAGCAAGCATTTACTAAAATATCCAACATCGGGTTTGAAATATTGTCCATTGTTGGGAACATTTCAAAACTGCATATTCTATTCCTTTTTCAAGTATTCATATGAAACCATTCATAAAGTCTAATTTCTTTAAATGGAAGAGTATGCACTGAGGCAACGCAAGGTGCAAGATGCCCAGAACACAGCCAGAGGGAGCTGTTTAATATTTGGTAGCTGAGGCAGCGGAGAATGAATGATCCCCTGTGAGACTGGGGAGGAGAGCCATGCGTTCCCTCTGTGGCACAGTGCGTGACAGTAGGTGCACAACATGGTCCACATGAGAAAGAACAGAACAGTGGTGTGTTAACGTTCCCCAAATTCATCCCACATTCAGAATGGGGAAGCAGCAATGTCCTGCTGCATTATTGAAGAGACCCCTTTTTCTTTACACGTACTGTGTTGCACAGGAGCAAACCAAGACGCACAGTGCCTTCAGAAAGTATTCACACCCCTTGACTTTTTCCACATGTTGATGTGTTACAGCCTGAATTTAACATGGATTGAATTGAGATGTTGTGTCACTGGCCTACAAACAATACCCCATGATGTCAAAGTGGAAGTTTAGAAATGTTTACAATTTAATAAAAAATAAAAAGCTGAAATGTCTTGAGTCAATAAGAATTCAACCCCATTGTTATGGCAAGCCTAAATAAATTCAGGAGTAAAAATGTTTTCCAATGCCTTGCAAAGAAGGGCACATATTGGTAGATTGGTAAACACAAAAAAGCAGGCATTGAATAACCCTTTGAGCATGGTGAAGTTATTAATTACACTATGGATGGTGTATCAACACACCCAGTCACTACAAAGATACAGGCATCCTTCAGAACTCAGTTACCGGAGAGGAAGGTAGCCTCTCAGGGATTTCACCACGATGCCAACAGTTTTGAGTTTAATGGCTGTGACAGGAGAAACTGCGGATGGATCAACAACATTGTAGTTAATCCATAATACTAACCTAATTGACAGAGTGAAAAGAAGGAAGCCTGTACAGAATAAAAATATTCAAAAACATGTATCCTGTTTGCAATAAGGCACTAAAGTAAAAATAAAAATGTAAGTAAAGAAATTAACTTTATATCCTGAATTCAAAGCGTTAAGTTTGGGGCAAATATAACACAACACATCACTGAGTACCTCTCCTCATATTTTCAAGCATGGTGGTGGCTGCATCATGTTATGGGCATGCTTGTTTTTAAGATAAAAATAAACGGAATTGAGCAAAGCACAGTCAAAATTCTCGAGGAAAACCTGGTTCAGTCTGCTTTGCAACAGACACTGGCAGACAAATTCACCTTTCAGCAGGACAATAACCTAAAAGTTGCTTACCAAGATGACATTGAATGTTCCTGAGTGGCCCAGATACAGGTTTGACTTAAATCAGCTTGAAAATCTATGGCAAGACTTGAAAATGGCTGTCTATCAATGGTCAACAACCAACTTGACAGATCTTGAATCATGTTAAAAGTAATTATGTGCAAATATTGTACAATCCAGATGTGCAAAGCTCTTAGAGACTTAGCGACTCAGAAGACCAAAGGTGATTCGAACATGTGTGAATACTTATGTAAATAGATATTTCTATATTTCATTTTCAATAAATTAGCAAACATTTCTAAAAACATGTTTTCACTTTGTCATTATGGGGATTAAAAAAAATATTTAATCCATTTTGAATTCAGGCTGTAACACAACAAAATATGGAATAAGTCAAGGGGTATGAATACTTTCTGAAGGCACTGTAACAGGGGCTTAGTGTTTGGGAAGTCAGGACCTGTGTATTAATTTGCCAGAGTGGGAGAAGGAATTAAAAACTTCATTGGGGAGAGCAGTCATTACTCCAGCTGAAAAATTAAGCTGTTCACCTACTGTTTTTCTATTAGCACCAATGGAGCATTGGCCCATCTCCATCCTATATCCTACGGTGGGTATATAGGTGGTAGTGCTGAGAGTGCTTTTTGAGGTCGGTTCGGTTTCGGTTTGATTATTAAAAAATAATCATGGTTTTCGATGACGATTTTGTTTTACATTAAATGCACTATTTATTGTGTGGGTTGAATGGTGTAACAACACAGAATAAAACAATGAATAAAAGTCCCATGATGGTAGTAACTGCTTACCACTTATTCATGTTTTATTCACATGACTTTACTTTAATAATATATTTTAGTTATTGTGTATATTACATTTGTTTTATTTTATAACTTTTCTATTTCATTCCAAGTCATTCATTTTGCTGTCTGACAAAATCACTGTTTAAATAGTTCTTCAAAGTAAACAAGGCATACTTTTACGACTGCTGAATACCAAATATCAATCACTTAGATCATGTATTTTCAGGTAGAGATACCTCCCGAAGCAACTGCTCTCTCTCCTTCTCGATCGCACGTCTTCTGTCTCTTCTAGTCCCTCTCAGTGCACTCACACAGACCGGACAAGTAGGTAGTTAATTACCCACGTTTTCTGCTCTAAACTATGTAGAATATTGGCCTGTTGGAAACTACAACTCCCTCCTACACCGCACAGTTCGGGCTTGATCTGATTCATCTATAGAGAAACTGCGCAAAGTGTGCATTGAGCTCACAGAAATAAAAAGGGAAAAAAATAACCATCATTTCAGTTAATGGCTCAGCACTAATAGGTGGCTGTTAATAATACATGTTTTCTATTAGTCCAAAGGCGAGCTACACTACCGTGGAGATGGAACGTCTAAAGACTGTGGCCAGGGCTCTTTGGGGAATCAGGTCAGAGGGCAGATGGGCCAGGAACTGTATTTGAGTCATCCTCCCTGCCCATGGAGACAGGAAGTCATGGCTAAGGCCAGGCAGATGAGTTCCTGTAGAATGGCCATGCCCTGGGACAGTGCTGCTGATTACAGCAACAAAACCCAACAACACACAGCCACAATAAATCACTTGCACACATGTCAAATCCTGCCCATAACAGTGCAACACATTTGTTATTGTGTCTCGCCCCAGTGTGTGTGCATGCGTGTGCACGTCACGTGTGTGCCTGACTGTGTGTATGAATATGAATACATCCATTCCTAATATACTCCCTGCGAAGCAGGGTCTCATGTTGTGGTATCATCCTGGATGCTCTTTTTAATGGCAAGTGCTTCAGGACTGTTGAAATGAATGGAATTTGACTAGGTCATGACAGTGACAGACATGGCTACTGTCTGAATGATAGTGGAGGACAGAGAGGCTTGTGGGACTTGCTGTTGTTGTCACAGGAGACCTCTGGGCGCACTCCGGCAGTCTGAAGCCGTTCAGTGTCCGTGCAGTGGCCACTGCCAAAACTAATGGCAGTAAAGCACAGGGGGAAAGGCTGACGGCTTGAGCGATGGGGCGAGATACCCCAGGACTGGTCAGAGGGCACTGAGACCCAGGGCTTAGCTGGAGGTGAGGAGAGGAGGGAGGGAGGCCAAACGCCCAGGGCCGACAGGACCGCATTAAGCCACTTTTCCTCTACACTGTTCACTCCGCTGGTGTCGCTAACAGCCACTCACAAACAGTGCTACGACATGGGGCTGTGTTTGAGCCATATATCATTGTGGAGTCCAGCACTTTTGTTCCCAGACACCGGCCCTTTGCTCGTATGCAGACAGGGTTAAAGTAAGAGGCAATCAGTAGCACTGTTGTCTGCGTCTGCTGTCATCTCCCTATTGCAGAGGACAGAGAGGAACAAAAAAACTACAGATTCAAATGACAAATAACATCCCCGCCAAACGCTTGGACTGCTGTCAAACTGGGGCAGCCTGGTAATTTCAGCATTATCTCCACAGCGTCCCGCTTTTCTCTGTGAAGGGCAGCGTGCACTGGGGCCGGCCTGACGCTGTGTGTGCTGTGGCCCCTGCCTGCATGAACAGCCCCAGAGGGAAGCTTAATCCCTTTATCTTCCTCCGCTCCTCTTATCTCTCACACCGTGATGGCTTGGAGGCACACAGACCCACTAAGGCCCCACACAGGGCCACTAAGGCCCCACACAGGCCCACTAAGGCCCCATGCTGTCCCACTAAGGCTCCACGCAGGCCCCCTGGGCCAGACAGAGAGAGAGGGTTGTCCCCACCCAGACACAGGCAGGCATGCGTGCTTGCAAACACACACACACACACACACACACACACACACACACACACACACACACACACACACACACACACACACACACACACACACACACACACACACACACACACACACACACACACACACACACACACACACACACACACACACACACACACACACACACACACACACACACACACAGGTACAGATATAGGGCGGAGACAAGCCACCTCCAAAAGCCATTTTAAGGGGAGAGACGCCCTGACTTGACACGGGACACTGAGCTGGGGTCTGTCTGTTTGCCAAAGTCTGACATCATAGGAGAGAGCGGGAGAGGAGGGAGGAGCTGAGGGGGTTTTAAATTTTGTTGTCGGGTTTCTTGGCACGGCAGAGAGATGCCTAATCGACGCGGGCTTGGCAGAGAGGCAGGGGGAACGCTGGGGGCTGGAGAGATGGTGTTTTAGTCTCCAGGGCTGGCTGCTTTTGTCTGCTTTACTTCTGTTTCATCTGAGAGAGAGAAAGAGACAACGGTACTTACATAGATTTCTGCTCCGTAGAAGCCATCCTGGTACACCACTCTGTGAAATGAGAGAGCAATGGCGGAGACGCCTTAGTTCATCTGGGTTCTGGGCGGTTTTATATGCAGACAGATTGGATCAGCACACTGATGTTTAGAACCTAGCCTATTTCCAATGAGAGCAAGTCAAGCAGACATCTGCATGGTGGAAAACAAGAGTGAAGGAAGTGGCTCTGCACGTCTACAGGGTCAGCTCTTACCGGCTGCTGCGCACCACAAATAATGAATGACATATTAAGGGGGGAAATGCAGCCATTTCACAATTCCCATGAAATGTTCTGCTCTGGTAAAAAGAAAAAAAAATATTTCCAGTCACTGCAGTGTTGTCAGGAGGCTACGGTGGAGAGGAGGAGGAAGAGAAAGGGAAGGAGGGATGAAAAGAGGGAGCTCAGCAGGGAAGGAGCTCGGTCACATGATGCTAACATATAAATCACTGGGAAGTCAGGAGAGGAGGTGGGGAGAGGAGAGGAGGTGGGGAGAGGAGGTGGGGAGAAGAAAGGAGAAGCAAGGAGTTGGGAGAGGAGTGGAGAGGAGAGGAGGGGAGGGGAACGTAGAACCCCAGAGTGGGTGGGAGGTGTAGGGAACCCAGAGTCCTAGGACCCGTCTTCATCACTGGAGCCCTCCCCTCCCGTCCCCTCTCTTCCCCTCTACTCTCCACTCATCGCCACAGACAGGCCCTGATCTAATCACAGATAGCCAGGCAGCCAGGCTAGGCCTACGGTTAGCTAGACCTCTCCTCTCCCTTACACTCCCATTGCCATCCAGACACCTAGACACCCAGGCAGGCAGCCAGCCAGGCAGACAGTGTGCAGATATAAGAGAGGAGTGTGAGGCTGAATGCTTCACATCAACCAGGAGATCATCACAGTCCAGTGAGACCTGCCCAGTAACATGCTATCCCTGCTTTCTATAGCTCCCTATGGCCTTGGTATTCATCCTTTGGAACACACATATACATGTACACACACACACACACACACACAAACAGATAGACAGACAGACATACACATGCTGCACTCATGCACAATTGCACACAAATGAAATAACACATTAAACACATTGTTTGCAAATGCAGCAACCAAACATTAGAGAGTAAAACTGTTCTAATTGTTGATTGTTGATGTTGTCAGTATAGTGTACTACAGGTCCACAGATACTCACGCTCCATAGGCTGGAATAGGTGGTGGTGGAGGTGCTGTGCGGAAGGTGTTGTACACAGCCCGCCCCCGGCCTCGCAAGTGGGCACCCCTATAGGCCACCGTAGCCCCTGTGGCCGGGTAAGGGAAACCTGTTACTGTGGAGAAACACATAGGAAGGAGGACTTTAGAGAGATGGAATGTTGGCATTGCTTACCTTACTGACAGAACACATTATATAAAGACATGTGGCAGTGGTTTCTCCTATGACAGAATACATTAGGGAAAGACAAGGAAACATTAGATGCAATCTTTTCTGGGTGTGCCTCATCGAGCACTCTCCCCTTCCCCAACCCACTGCTTTGTGCCGTACTCAGCAAGGATCCACATTTGCTGTACGCATCCTTCCTGATGCCGCCTGCCACCGCCTCCCTCGCCACCCAGGGCTAGCCTTGAAACACAGCCTGGTAATGGATGTAATCCCACTATTTCCACACCGTGGCTTTCACCTGGTTGAGGCAACAGTATGCTAGCTGAGGGGGAAGGTTGTTCTAGGTTGTTGTAGGTAGGTAAGGAGCAGTGTTGTGTGGTGCTGTAGTCCAGACAGAGACAGGCGGGAGGTGAAGGTTGCTGTGCAGCCAAGCTGGATGTGCAGGCCCTGGGGGAGCACGGAGCAGATGGGCTGGATGTGCAGGCCCTGGGGGAGCACGGAGCAGATGGGCTGGATGTGCAGGCCCTGGGGGAGCACTGAGCAGATGGGCTGGATGTGCAGGCCCTGGGGGAGCACGGAGCAGATGGGCTGGATGTGCAGGCCCTGGGGGAGCACGGAGCAGATGGGCTGGATGGCGGGACCACTGAGACCCAAACATCCGGCTGACCCCATCCCACACCCCATCTGTGACTCCTCCCAGCCTATCACAGCCCCACGCTTGTCCTCCAGCAGCGCTTAACAGCCAATGGTGATGGGTGTTTGGTGTTGGGGGAGGTGCCAGGGTCAGCATTATGAGTTCTATGGTTACAGATTAGAGGACAAGCCTCTGGGCTGGGAGATCCCCAGATCTCTCCTTAACCTTCAATCAGTCCAGTCACTGTCTGATTACGAACTGCAGCGCTGCATACAAACACATCTCTCTCTCTCGCTCTCTCTCTCATGATTAACCTGGTCCTGCGTTAAAGGCTCCTTCTGCTCTTGCCCTAGTCTCCCCCTCTCCTCTCCTCCTCCAGTCCATCACAACACTGCTACCCCATCACTTCTATTATTCTTCATCCTCCTCATCTCCCCTGGACTGATTCATTCATTACCGTGACATGTTTTGGGTGAATTCATCACAGGCCTCCAGTCTGTGATGAATTCATTTTTGCAGTGAGGCTGGGGTGTAAATGTGTATGAAAAGGAGGAGGGGTGGGGGGTATATAGGGAGGAGCAGGAGATCAGACATACAACACATTCATAACACTATCAAATGATCTTCCAATGGATTCACAGGAACAAAACTAGACACAGTGGAATCACACCTAGTGATTTTACAGTAAGTCTGCAATTGAGTTATATGATACCTCGTATAGGAGCACTCCTATGGACTGGTACAGGATTTCGCCTGGAGGACAATGGCCATTACGGCTGGCTATATGTAGTGTAATGTAGTGTTAACCCTGCAGGTGAATGGGATTGGGAAGCGTCCTAATGAACGGTACACACCAGCAACCCTGCTGACAGTGAGACAGATTAGTGGTGCTTTTAAAAACACGAACAGCCAGGTTTAATGTCTGAAGCCACTAACATCTCCCTCCATGAGGGGCTCCACACATATTCAACGCCTGCATCTCATTTGGGTGGGAAACGCCCCTATTTCCCCCCGAGCAGCCGGGGCACTTTGTTTGCTGCCGACGCAGCACCAATAGACTGGTAAGAATCACAAGGTGGCCCTTTCGCTTTGGTGATTTATAATGCTGACCTTGACATTTAAATGAGTCTCTTTTTGGGAGTCTGACATATAGGCTCAGTTGCTAAAGGGCAAAAACAATCCTCTTTCATATTTTCAAGGGTGTTTTTTTTCTCCCTTGTACAAATCGCTAGCATTTTTGGGGCTCCAAATCTTCTATTTCCTTCTTTTATGTATGGGGGGGGGGGGGGGGGGGGGTGTTGGATTCAATCTGCGTGCTATGATATATGTGAATGTAAACTCATAATGAGTTGGCGATAGGCTACGCTGCTTCAATAATAACCCATAAATCAAAAGCTGTTGTCACACTTTGGTAAACCCATGAAAAGCAACAACAGCTACAGCAGCGTATGGGAGAACAAACCTGGTCTAGCCACCAAAGTCAAACACCTTTCTGAGAGAGAGGATGGATGGCTGGGGGAAAACCGGAGTAATGTGCTGGAGGGCGACAGGGTCACACCGCACCTCATATGTCAAATGTGTCAAGTTGAGGGGAGCTCAATACCTTTACACAGCAAGCCAGCCAGTCGGACCTAACCTCTCCTAATCCTGCTCTGTGCAAATGATGGGGTCAAAACCACCCTTGTAAAAAAACACCACATTTTTCACAATGTTGATCTCTTTAATGCGTCCTGCTCAAATAAATCTGTGGAATGAGCACTTAATCTAAGCACTGGGGACCCAAAATAGCTTAATCTAATCAAGCCACAGGAGCTTAATTATCCCCTCAACAATGAGAGGATCTGTCCAGATATATTAAGATGACAATTAGCCTTTCTATTCTGTCATTTACTCAGCTGGTGGCTTTCAGACGGTCCACACCAAACTTCACCTCTGGAAGTGAAAACATCAAGAGCTCTACTCATCTCCTTCTATCCCCTTAGGAATTAGTAGCAGAGAGAAGAAGGGGCTCTCTGACTCGTACAGTGCTTGTTTGAAATGGATTCCCTGATTCGTGTAGGCAGGCAGAGCTGCTTGGTAGCTGTCCATGGTCCTGAAATTGACACACCATGCTATAGAAAAGACTAGGAAATACACCATTGAAATACATCCTACCATCATTCATGGGTTGAGGTATTACATAATATTCATATTTTCATAGTAATATACATTTCTCCCTGAAAATGTCTCTCTATGAAAATATCCCCCATACCAGACAATGCTAACTGTCTCTGCCCTAACATCCCCCCACCCCCAGTCCATTTGAGTGGGAACCTAATGCGCCTGCTGTTCACAGGACCCCCTCCACAGCCCCCTTACTGAGGGCTCCAGGGAAGGTTTGGGTTGCAGGGGAGAGGAGGCAGGAGGCAGCCGAGGACACGGGTCCGGGGGTACACACCACAGGGCTGGCGCCGCCACTACCCCAGTCACCGCCACGCAGCCTCCCATCAGTAGGAGGAGCCAGTGTACCCTGCAAGAGGTTAAGAGCGGGGAGCCTGCGTGAAGCTCTCATCCGTCATTCTCCTGAATGGGTTTTGAGGACAATAAACCTGTAGCGCCAGGACGAATGGAGACGGAGTGCGCTGTCACCACGCCACGATTTATGGCTCCCAATTTCACTGATCTCCCGCACAGAAATGAGGACTGATAAACAGTGATTAATCACCTTTACATCCCATTTCACTCCCACCCAAAGTATATTAAATGTAGTCATGATTATTCAAGAATAACTCCATGGATGGAACCACTAAAACATGTTTCTTCATTCGGGGCCATAACAAAATGATCCAAAACATGGTCAGCTGTTTTTAAAGGCTGACCTGTTGGCTCCTGGTTAGGTTTTTTGTTACAGAAATGTATCTCTTATTTATGTTTCCCATCACCCCAGCTGGCAAGCATATGTTGTCGTTTAGGCTTGGCAAACTTCAGTGCTATGTCAAGACGTCTTGAAAAATTAGCAGCCAATAAATCACTGCTTCCCCCTGCCTGGAATGGTGGTCCACATTCCTCTGATTTATTACATGATTTGGGCTAGTGTGCTTGTATGTGTGTGTATCCGTGTGTGTGTGTGTCCGTGTGTGTGAGTGGTTGTTGTGTGTGGGTGCATGTGTGTGTGGGTGCGTGTGTGCGTGTGTGTGTGTGTGTGTGTGTGTGTGTGTGTGTGTGTGTGTGTGTGTGTGTGTGTGTGTGTGTGTGTGTGTGTGTGTGTGTGTGTGTGTGTGTGTGTGTGTGTGTGTGTGTGTGTGTGTGTGTTTTGTGTGTGTGTGTGCTGCATAGGTCAGAATATGTCTGTATAGGAATGTGAGAATCTATGAAAAAATTATGAATATATATAAACATATCTTGTATTAATTTGTATGTGATCTGCATGATTTTGAATGCATCTGAGAATTTCATGAGGAGTGTCTTTGTGTGTTTGTGTGTGTGTGTATTGGGAAAGGAATGGTTGTGTGTGTGTGTGTGGGCGGGGGGGTGTAATTGTCAAGGGAAGATGGCGTTGGAACCGGGGGAGCGGTGGGAGGAGGGTGAGGGGGTTGCGGAGGAGGGTGAGGGGGTCTGGAGATGAAATAAAAATGATAGATGACTGCTTTCTGTCATGGACAGTTATTTAGAGGTTCGCCGTAAAGCTGTCCGGGGAATGAACAGATTTTAGTCTAATGAGCAGAAAGGAAAGCCGTTAAAGTGGCGCGATGTGCTCAGCACTTCTTCCAAATGAAATAGTACCATTTCCCCCTCATTAAAATGCAAAGGGTTCATATAACATACAGCAATAAAAGTGGCATGTAGAGGGAGAGAGATAGGGAAAACCCCACTGAGCTTGTCCCATCCCTCCATTACCCTGACCATGAGGAATACCAGCCTTCCACAGGGAAGGTGCCAACAATATCGCTCACTCAATCTCCCTTATTCGGTTAGCTCTGTAAAAGTCAATCTGGCGCACTTGGCAAATCCATCCACGGCAGCAGCCTCCCCAATCTGATAACAGTTGCTGGGGCGGCTTGGTCTTAAAATATTTTTTCCGGCTTTACAGTGCACACCCCACAAACAATTGCTCAGGCTGCCTCCACTCTCTCTGTGAGGCTTGGATCATCCACTTCTTATCTGGCTCACAATTCTATTCCAGATCCACTTTGATCTACAGAGAATTGTGTGTTAGAAGCAGGTTGAGACTAAGCCAGATTCTAATAAAACCAGTGGGTAGATGTGAATTGGGTCTGTGTGATAGAAACACTGCTAGAGTGTAGTAGAGTTAGATTGGTGCTAGACTAGAGGAGTGTAGTAGAGTTAGAGTGGTGCTAGACTAGAGGAGTGTAGTAGAGTTAGAGTGGTGCTAGACTAGAGGAGTGTAGTAGAGTTAGAGTGGTGCTAGACTAGAGGAGTGTAGTAGAGTTAGATTGGTGCTAGACTAGAGGAGTGTAGTGGAGTTAGAGTGGTGCTAGACTAGAGGAGTGTAGTAGAGTTAGAGTGGTGCTAGACTAGAGGAGTGTAGTAGAGTTAGAGTGGTGCTAGACTAGAGGAGTGTAGTGGAGTTAGAGTGGTGTTAGACTAGAGGAGTGTAGTGGAGTTAGAGTGGTGCTAGACTAGAGGAGTGTAGTAGAGTTAGAGTGGTGCTAGACTAGAGGAGTGTAGTAGAGTTAGAGTGGTGCTAGACTAGAGGAGTGTAGTGGAGTTAGAGTGGTGCTAGACTAGAGGAGTGTAGTAGAGTTAGAGTGGTGCTAGACTAGAGGAGTGTAGTAGAGTTAGATTGGTGCTAGACTAGAGGAGTGTAGTAGAGTTAGAGTGGTGCTAGACTAGAGGAGTGTAGTAGAGTTAGAGTGGTGCTAGACTAGAGGAGTGTAGTGGAGTTAGAGTGGTGCTAGACTAGAGGAGTGTAGTAGAGTTAGAATGGTGCTAGACTAGAGGAGTGTAGTGGAGTTAGAGTGGTGCTAGACTAGAGGAGTGTAGTAGAGTTAGAGTGGTGCTAGACTAGAGGAGTGTAGTAGAGTTAGAGTGGTGCTAGACTAGAGGAGTGTAGTGGAGTTAGAGTGGTGCTAGACTAGAGGAGTGTAGTAGAGTTAGAGTGGTGCTAGACTAGAGGAGTGTAGTAGAGTTAGATTGGTGCTAGACTAGAGGAGTGTAGTAGAGTTAGAGTGGTGCTAGACTAGAGGAGTGTAGTAGAGTTAGAGTGGTGCTAGACTAGAGGAATGTAGTAGAGTTAGAGTGGTGCTAGACTAGAGGAGTGTAGTAGAGTTAGAGTGGTGCTAGACTAGAGGGGTGTAGTGGAGTTAGAGTGGTGCTAGACTAGAGGAGTGTAGTGGAGTTAGAGTGGGGCTAGACTAGAGGAGTGTAGTATAGTTAGAGTGGTGCTAGACTAGAGGAGTGTAGTAGAGTTAGAGTGGTGCTAGACTAGAGGAGTGTAGTAGAGTTAGAGTGGTGCTAGACTAGAGGAGTGTAGTAGAGTTAGAGTGGTGCTAGACTAGAGGAGTGTAGTAGAGTTAGATTGGTGCTAGACTAGAGGAGTGTAGTAGAGTTAGAGTGGTGCTAGACTAGAGGAGTGTAGTGGAGTTAGATTGGTGCTAGACTAGAGGAGAAAGTAGAGTTAGATTGGTGCTAGACTAGAGGAGTGTAGTAGAGTTAGAGTGGTGCTAGACTAGAGGAGTGTAGTAGAGTTAGAGTGGTGCTAGACTAGAGGAGTGTAGTATAGCTAGAGTGGTGCTAGACTAGAGGAGTGTAGTAGAGTTAGAGTGGTGCTAGACTAGAGGAGTGTAGTAGAGTTAGAGTGGTGCTAGACTAGAGGAGTGTAGTATAGTTAGAGTGGTGCTAGACTAGAGGAGTGTAGTAGAGTTAGAGTGGTGCTAGACTAGAGGAGTGTAGTAGAGTTAGAGTGGTGCTAGACTAGAGGAGTGTAGTGGAGTTAGATTGGTGCTAGACTAGAGGAGTGTAGTATAGTTAGAGTGGTGCTAGACTAGAGGAGTGTAGTAGAGTTAGAGTGGTGCTAGACTAGAGGAGTGTAGTAGAGTTAGAGTGGTGCTAGACTAGAGGAGTGTAGTATAGTTAGAGTGGTGCTAGACTAGAGGAGTGTAGTAGAGTTAGAGTGGTGCTAGACTAGAGGAGTGTAGTAGAGTTAGAGTGGTGCTAGACTAGAGGAGTGTAGTGGAGTTAGATTGGTGCTAGACTAGAGGAGTGTAGTGGAGTTAGATTGGTGCTAGACTAGAGGAGAAAGTAGAGTTAGATTGGTGCTAGACTAGAGGAGTGTAGTAGAGTTAGAGTGGTGCTAGACTAGAGGAGTGTAGTAGAGTTAGAGTGGTGCTAGACTAGAAGAGTGTAGTAGAGTTAGAGTGGTGCTAGACTAGAGGAGTGTAGTAGAGTTAGAGTGGTGCTAGACTAGAGGAGTGTAGTATAGTTAGAGTGGTGCTAGACTAGAGGAGTGTAGTAGAGTTAGAGTGGTGCTAGACTAGAGGAGTGTAGTATAGTTAGAGTGGTGCTAGACTAGAGGAGTGTAGTAGAGTTAGAGTGGTGCTAGACTAGAGGAGTGTAGTAGAGTTAGAGTGGTGCTAGACTAGAGGAGTGTAGTATAGTTAGAGTGGTGCTAGACTAGAGGAGTGTAGTAGAGTTAGAGTGGTGCTAGACTAGAGGAGTGTAGTAGAGTTAGAGTGGTGCTAGACTAGAGGAGTGTAGTAGAGTTAGAGTGGTGCTAGACTAGAGGAGTGTAGTATAGTTAGAGTGGTGCTAGACTAGAGGAGTGTAGTAGAGTTAGAGTGGTGCTAGACTAGAGGAGTGTAGTAGAGTTAGAGTGGTGCTAGACTAGAGGAGTGTAGTAGAGTTAGAGTGGTGCTAGACTAGAGGAGTGTAGTAGAGCTAGATTGGTGATAGACTAGAGGAGTGTAATAGAGCTAGATTGGTGATAGGCTAGAGGAGTGTAGTAGAGAAGGATCTCCTACCAGCATACAGTTCAGGACCATAGACAGCTCCCACCACAGGGTTCAGCTTCCAGCCTATGGAGGGAGAGAGAGGGAGAGAAGCCCAAACTAGTAAATAGTGTCCTTCATGTACAGTATCTGAACAAAGTTGTAGCTTAGACAAGAGGCAGATCTTACCATTTGTGTATGGGTTGGCAACTTTTTTGTTTGTCATCACTCTTGCTGTTGCATTATTCACCTGTTCCCCCCAAAAAACAAAATGGTGACACAGTTATAACATACCCTTCCAAAAGGCAGACCAAATGACTGGCAGAGAAGTACCACACAAATTCAGTCAAATGTGCCAGAATTATGCAAATTACCATAGAGGTTCACAAGACTGGAGAGGTTAAAATAGCCAGAGGAGACAATGGCCTTGAATCACCTTTACATGAATTTATTCCTCATTTACATTTTCTTTTGAGATTATTCAATTACTGTAGCAAGTGGGAAAGCATGCACCAATTACCTACGGATATGAAAGAGAAAAAGCCAAAAGCAACACAGGTAATTGGTTGGATAAACAAATGGATTCAAAAGAAAAACAAAAAGACAAACCCCTTAGATTTCCTCCATATTGACCTGATGGGAATGACTGAATAGGGGCCTTCATTTACAGTAAACAAGACCAAAATGAAGAAAAAAAACCACAAAAAAATGGTCAAGATCAAATGATGTCAACATGGTGTGTTGGTAGGTAAGTAGACAGGTCTTCTTTATCCAGACGTGACAGTGAGGTTCTTATGGGATGATAAGAGCATGCATTCCCTCTCCAGTCATAATGATGAACAACTTGCACGTCCATCTTGACATGTATGGATTCCTAGTTCCACTGAGTGCTTCCGACACATGCCATTATGCATGCACGCACACACACACACACAGCGGGCACATGCTTATGTGCAGGTCTCTTGTGGGACAAAGGTGAGAGCAGAGGCATGGGAGAGGTCAGCAGGCAGGAGGTAGAAGAAGAAGAAGAAACAGGAAATAAGGAAAAGCACCTCTATTTTGCGTCCCTCTACGATTGTACCGTTTAGTTTCTCCCGCGCACGGTCGGCATCTGTGCTCGTTTCAAAAGTTACAAACCCAAAGCCCTAAGAGAGAGCCACGTGTGTCACCAGGCCAGTAAGACAGACAGGGACAGGAAGGTAGACAGGGTGGGTAAAAGATAGGGTAGGAGGGGGATTAGAGAGGAGGAAGGAGAGAAGGAGAAGGAAAGAAGGAGAGGGAGAGAAGAAGGAGAGGACTAGGTCAGCAGCAGGAAGTAGAGATGTATATAAGCGGTGTTATTAATTGTGTGGTTGTTAGTGAGACATCAGGAACAGCAAAGAGAGATCCAAGGAGAGATAAGGATGACAGACTCACACACACTAACAAACCTGCCTGTTTTACCCAATTAAACACCACAAACCACCTCTGGAGAATGTCTCTGAGCATCGCAGGCATTACACTCTGTTAAGCAACATTATAGTCTAATCATTATTGTGAAGACTTCAACAGTAGCCTTATGAAAAACAACCCCCATTGGAATGAGATGAAGTTGAGCAAGGAAGGAATATTCATAAATTCTTCAAGCAATTTAGTTTAATTCCATCATCAACCATTTCTAATCCATTACAATAGCCAAAGTACGCACTGTAGCAATTAAATGAAGCCATATGTTGTCTCTTTTTCTTAGACATATCATTATATTAGTATTCATCATTGTATTAGCTGTGTCTAAAATGTGATGGGGCATTTACCATACTATCAAGGTATTGGTTGGTAATAAAGGTAGCTATACATATCACCAACAACATATGTACATTCATAAATCACATGCTACCTCTAAGGAGGTGGAAGAAAAAAACACTGGCTTTACAATGGGGATGTCGCCTTTAAACTCACACCAAAATACCCTCCTCCCCATCCCCCATCTTCCACCCCCACGTGCCCCCTCCCCTGAGGCCTTTGTCACCAGCTTGAGTTATGGGGACTGGGAGACTGGGCCTGAGATCCATCACCAGCCTTCAGATATGCTGGCCCAACAAGTCCCAGTCCTTTGGTTTCTATATATACATATAGAGGGATGGGAGGGAGAGGGAGCCACGGCCAGGCTGATAATTGCTTGAAGATATATAATACATGTGAGAGATGGAGAGCATTGTGATCTTGTATGCATACACAGGATCTCCGAGCTCCTATTCCTGGCATAAATAAAACGGTAGCTGTCCTTGGGGAGAGGGAGATAAAGAAATAAATTCAAAAGGAATTGAGGGCAAAATTAATCCTTTGGACATTTTGCCCGACTATGGTTGGCCCCTCTATCTTTTTTTATCATGCACAAATAATTAGCTTACACGGAGGGAGAGTGGAGCCACCATTTTTCAAAGGAGACAAACATATTGAATGCAAATTGCCAAAGCTTCATAGAAAATAGATTGTTTATTAATGGCCTGCTAGGTTCATTATATAGCACGCAGGGTGCAGGAGAGAGGCATCATGGGTAATGGCTTTGTAGGGCACAAACAATAAATGCTTGTTACAGCAGAGGAGGCAGCTTTATCCGGTGCTCTATCTTGTCTGGCTGTGGGGGCTGAGTTGGAGCAGAGCATAGGTTCCTAGATGGAGGCTGGCTGCATACCTTATACAGACCCCAAACTACCAGGTAAGAGTGGGAATCGATCCCATTCATGGTTGAACACCCAGCTAGAGGAGGCTGTCTAATTTATGAATGGAATGCTCTGGAGCTTGGCACAGACGATTACATAAACAGTGGATGACCAGCACTGTGCTGTTTACACCAGAGGATGTTATATAGGACATGGTATAGCTCTACTGTACATGTATAGACACTGAGTCAGTTTTGGCGGTGATGATTCTATATTTGCTATAGCACTTGATAATTGATCTGGGTTGACTATTAGTCTCTAAACTAGAGGTCTGTATTCCTGGTCCAGAGAGCTACAGTACTGGATTAAGTACATTTTGAAACAGCTCAATCACAGATTGATTGATTGATTGATTGACAGGGGTAATGATTCCCCAACTGGAGCACAAAGCTAGAACAACAACCAAGGAGCAGCAGAGAGAGGAGTGAATGTCTGAACGCAGTTCTCCAGCTCTCCAGGACCAGGCTTAGAGAGCAGTAGTCTGAGCCAATGTACACACGGCACTAATGCCATCATTACTAAACAGAAGAAGTACATGGTAATGAAGCAGCTGGGGTTCTAGTTCACTTACCTTGGATCCTCGCTCATTAAAGATAATCTCCACATCTAGAATCTTTCCAAATTGCTGTGGCGAGAAAGGAGACAAGAGAGGAGAGATTAAGTTATGAAAAGAGTAAGAAAACGGTTATTGTTGCCATGCCAAAATGTTACAATTGTTATGCAATGATTTCAAATATATATTGTGATCTTATCAAATTATCTTTTTTTTATGCAAAATAAAGTTACTGTTTTATCTGTGTTATTTCTATGTCATGAAATCAATGATGTAAAAAACTGTTAAAACAAACATTGTAAACACAGTAGAGTTAGAGTAACAGAAGATGTTTCACACAGAGAAAAGCTACATCAACATATGGCAAGGTGGTTGTTTGTAAGGTTGTGTTATGATGTGAAGCAGCTCCTGAGGAAAACTCATTTTCTCAAATCCCTGAACCGATAGAGAGAGATAACTGATAGAGACAGAGAGATAACCGATAGAGAGAAAGAGAGTTAACTAGGCTTTGACATAAAGAGAGACAGACCAGCAGGCTTCTGCCTGCCCAACAAACAGGTGGCTGAGCTGTCTCTCTATCTACACAGGTACCTGCCATTTTCTCTCTCTTTCTCCTCCTCTCCTTTTCTCGCTCTTTGTTGGTGTGAGTGTGTGTTGTTTTCTCAGTGAACAGGACTCGAGGGATGGTCCCAAGGGGTTAACGTGCTCAAGCCTTTTAACAGGCTCGACTTCGGATCATTAGAAAACAGAGGAATGAAAGCCAATCGCAAGTTCCCACTAATGAGTGGAGTGAGAGCCACTTTTAATTGCTGTCTACAATGGCCGTATTATTTCATTAAAAGTAATTACCCTGTCAAGCGGTCCGCATCGCCTTCATTTGGGCACAACAGGGAAGAAATAGGCCTTCCATGTGGTTGGCGCTCAATGGAAATGGATGGATCGTTTGACTGAGCCACTAATAGGGGTTAGGAAGAACCGGCTATTATCTGCCTGCTCCGGCCATAGGAGAGTGATGAGAGTGATGAGGGAAGTGGGTCTGGTGGAGGAGCTGGGTTTATGGGCTGGTAAAACACATATGACATCCTTCATCCCCCAGGGTCAAGTGCTGACCCCCACAACGCCTGAGAAAAAAAGTTGGAGTTATTTATGACCTTCCCAACAGACAACGCCAGGGGCGGCCCAGCCCAGGCCACAAACTCAAGTACATCTTGTTCATCTGGGATTTCAATTCTACATAGGCCCCCTCTCCACATCTGCCTCGTATGGTGCTCAGCTCCATTGATTTCAATTGTAGCGCTTTACCGTACCCGGCTCCATCACACACAGAGGCATTTACATCCCAGTGTGATGCCCCTCTTCGCATGAGATGACAATGCTTCCCCATGCAATGTGCAGATGCTAATTGTTTTAACCAAGAGTAATGGGCTTGTGGCGTCAATTAATTAGTTTCTGGGGAAGTCATCTTAGTGGATTCCCACATGGCACTGGGGATCTCAGCCGCTCCGCTCCCACACTCTCCTCCCTCCCTACAGCCCTCTACGCCCCAGCTCAGCCCCAGCCCAGCGCAAACAGCTGCATCAGCACCAAAGCCAATAAACAATGGCATCAATTGGAGGGGTGTCAGGAGACAAAGAGAGAGCTGGGGGACTGACGACACCTCCTTCCTTCCTCACCCCCAGATCAGCCATAGTAAACAATCAACATATCAATAAGGAAATGAGAAAAAGCGTCCGTTGGGGAAAAATCATAGGCACTAGTTAATATTCCTACCTCGAGAACACTTTTTTTATGAGGCCTCGCTCATTCGCTCCACTTCCTATCTGAGATGCAAATGCATTTTTACACTGTGATCAACTGGAATGCAGAGCTACCAACCACGGATAGGGCATCGTATGTATCCCTGCTTCTGCTAGGCTAAAACACCTGAATGCTGTGAGGAGGCTAGCTATCATTAGCATAATACAGCATGGTGTAGTAGTGTAGAGTGCTGCTACTGTCTGAGAGTAGCAGAGTAGTGGCTGGTGAGATAGACTGGAGCTCAGTGTGAAAGCATGGGGGCCAGAGGTCTGATTGCCCAGAGATGTTTGTTCACTGAGAGCCCTTGTCAAGCAGCCGAGGAGGAGTACTGTTGAAGAACCCAGGAGCAGAATGAGGAGGACGCCCTCAAGCAGCACAGCATGGTGCGCCGCGCTACCCGAGCTAGCGCTAGCTTGGAGTGTTTTCCTTTCACTCCTCTAATCGCCCGCTCTCTGAAATATCACACTTTTCTAATCACTGATTAAGGTCTGCAGCAGTCGTCTTAATGAGGCTTCATTCTGCGCCTCGTTAGTGACTCAGAGGGTCATCCTCCGCACCCTTAACCCCTACGGAGGGGTAGGGTAACTCTCAAACCATCCCTCCTTGTTTAGGGGCTAGCTAGAGTCTCTGTTAGCAGGTGCTAGCTAGTCTCTGTTTTAGCTCTCTGCTGGTGGCTGATGGGGGTCCCTGCTAAGTGTGCACGTCACTGGAGAGCTGGAGAGAGGGGCTCTTCACAACGTGTGGGAGCAGATGGAGGTCCTGGGGGCTTGGCAGCAGGGCTGGGTTTGGCTGCGCTGCGCTGGGTTCCACTGCTCCACCATTGACACATGTACCATCTCACCGCTGCCTTTCCCTTTCGCTCTCCTCTGCCTGCCTGTATGTCTGCGGGCTCTGCTCGTGTGTAACGGTAATGGTGTATTGAGCCCCTGGCGGCAGGGCAGCCATTAGAGCCAGAGGGATGGGGCTGCACACCACTGATCACACACACAGACACAGGGTCATTGTGGAGGCCATATCCAGGGGTGGAGCCGGAGCTGAGCCGGCACGTTAATACAGCACAGACAGGATATCTCCTCTCCCAACCAGCAACCAGCTCTGCCCACAATCATCAATCCCAGGACCCAGCCACCGACTGCCCGGAAAGCCACTGTTAAATTTGCATCACATATCCATAAGCTGCACACACACGTCGGCCAGGCACACAAAGCCTCCGAGCTAATTACTGAGGCAATTTGGATTCCACAGGACCTGCTCCAGAGCTGGAAACAATAAACCCAACAATCAGACAGCACAGGAAGGAGAGAGAGAGAGAGAGAGAGAGAGAGAGAGAGAGAGAGAGAGAGAGAGAGAGAGAGAGAGAGAGAGAGAGAGAGAGAGAGAGAGAGAGAGAGAGAGAGAGAGAGAGAGAGAGAGAGAGAGAGAGAGAGAGACAGCAGCCGTGTTGTCCAGTAATTTATTACGCCGTAGCCGGGGCTCTCCTGTAATTAATATCATCAGTTTGACGTCGTCTCCATAACGATGAAAATTAACGCCTGTAGCTTATAATGACCTAAATTAGCGTGCAACATTCAAATTAGATTTTTGGCTATGCTCCCGATTCAGATCCATTATAATTATATACTTTTTTTGTTGTGTTAATTTTAAGGACTGGTGTGAAATGCGAGACAGAGAGGTTACACTTTCAGGGAAAAGAGAGTACACCTGTTATGGGATCAGGATGAACGTGTGTCTGGACTTTCTAGAGAGAGAGAGACAGAGAGCGCGACAATACACACTCCAGGCAGGTACCATGATATGTGTGGGTGGGTAAAGAATGGTTTCCCCCAGTGAGTTCAGGGAGAGGGAAGGGATCTCACCCCAAACATTTGCCGCAGGTCGGGGTCGCGGAAGCGGAAGGGGATGTTGGAGACATGTAACCTCTTGGGCTGCTGCTTCTCCGAGGAGTCCGAGAGCTGCAGTTGGAGCTGCAGGGAGACCTCTGATTGCGTCACGTCATCTGTCTGCCAGAGGGAAACAACAGCAGAAGGACACAAGCAGCTCATTAGTTCCTACTACTGTACCTTCGGGTCACATGGTGAGGGGGAAGAGAGACAGAGGGGGACCGGCTAACTAACTTACTTAGCGTCGGCTATTTTTCAATCTGGAGAGAAGCAGAAAACGCTAAACAGCTGATGAATTATGGTTTAAAACCTGAGGTCATGCATTACAAATCCGCGTATTAATCTCTTGCACTTAGCTTCTGGAGCCACAAGAAAGAAAGATTGAGGGGTTTGACAGAAAGGCATGGATATAGATCCTAGCGCTTCTGACACATCTAGACTTGAGACACATTATTGGTGTTGTTTGCACAGTGCCGTAGGAGTGCAGAAGCCCAGAGCTCCTACGTTGTCGACTCCATCATTATGCGAATGCAGTGCTGACATTGTGATATAAATGACATGTCTGATGTCTATGACAAATCCCACTTAGTTCTCTCTCAGACAAGAGTGATGAATTTCAACATGGCTGCTGGCTTGTTTACTCAAACCGACCCAGTTTTAGAGGGAGAGGGTTTCACAAGATTTGTTTTCTGTAAAAACCTTCACTGGTCATCAGAACCATTTACCCTCTCCATGGAAGGATCATTAGGGACCAACTCTGTCTGCATAACAACAGATTGCATCATTTAAATGTGTTTACTAGAATTAAAACCCAGACCTCTTGTAGACACTTCTGGCATTATGAAATAAATGAAAAAACTATGAGAGGTGGGGGGGAAAAGAGAGAGAAAGAAAAAGAGAGAGGAGTGAAATAGGGAGCGAGGCCTGGTTAGATTGAGAGGGAGTACAAAAGCTGTTTGAATATGATATGTAAACTCCAAGGTCCCCAGGGATGTGCTCCATGAGCAATGGCAAACACTCCATATTACACAGGCTGGCTGGAGTCACATACACAGACACCCCCCGAGTACACACACATAACACACACACACACACACACACACACACACACACACACACACACACACACACACACACACACACACACACACACACACACACACACACACACACACACACACACACACACACACACACACACACACACACACACACACACACACACCTCTCTCCACCCTCCAACAACCCGCTCCCTGCTCCAAGGCCATCGGGTGGGTGCAGGCCCCTGGGTGATACATATCCCACCATTTAGGAAATGGGCTAGGGATTTATTCATTATAATTCATCATCACAGTATTATCATTATCATCATGATCGTAATGATGATCGCCTTTATTATTCTCATTATCATAATCACAATCTCCACTGTAATGGCCCTCATTTATTTGCGTTTATGGCCCATTCGGAGATGGTGACATACATTGTTAACACTGACAGTTGTTTGATTCAAGGTCCCACTTAGTCTCCCCTCCAGCCATCCAGGTAAGGCACGGTGACGGCAGGTCTGAAAGCCCTGTGTTCAGTGATGTTCAGTGATGTTTAGTCATATTCAGAGGTTATCATGTGGAGAAGGGCACAGGAGCCAGTGTAGGGGTGAGCTGGGCTAGCTAGTTCCAGTATCAGACTGGTAGAGTAGTAGAGGGGTGAGCTGGGCTAGCTAGCTCCAGTATCAGACTGGTAGAGTAGTGGAGGGGTGAGCTGGGCTAGCTAGCTCCAGTATCAGACTGGTAGAGTAGTGGAGGGGTGAGCTGGGCTAGCCAGCTCCAGTATCAGACTGGTAGAGTAGTGGAGGGGTGAGCTGGGCTAGCTAGCTCCAGTATCAGACTGGTAGAGTAGTGGAGGGGTGAGCTGGGCTAGCTAGCTCCAGTATCAGACTGGTAGAGTAGTGGAGGGGTGAGCTGGGCTAGCTAGCTCCAGTATCAGACTGGTAGAGTAGTGGAGGGGTGAGCTGAGCTAGCTAGTTCCAGTATCAGACTGGTAGAGTAGTGGAGGGGTGAGCTGGGCTAGCTAGTTCCAGTATCAGACTGGTAGAGTAGTGGAGGGGTGAGCTGGGCTAGCTAGCTCCAGTATCAAACTGGTTGAGTAGTGGAGGGGTGAGCTGGGCTAGCTAGTTTCAGTATCAGACTGGTAGAGTAGTGGAGGGGTGAGCTGGGCTAGCTAGCTCCAGCATCAAACTGGTTGAGTAGTGGAGGGGTGAGCTGGGCTAGCTAGCTCCAGCATCAAACTGGTTGAGTAGTGGAGGGGTGAGCTGGGCTAGCTAGCTCCAGTATCAGACTGGTAGAGTAGTGGAGGGGTGAGCTGAGCTAGCTAGCTCCAGTATCAGACTGGTAGAGTAGTGGAGGGGTGAGCTGGGCTAGCTAGCTCCAGTATCAAACTGGTAGAGTAGTGGAGAGGTGGAGTGGCGGGTGACAAAGTGAAAAGGGAGGAAGGGGTCATCAGTGTGCCATGTCCTCCTGTGCTAGAGGTTACAGTATTTTTTGATTGCTTAAGCACGATTTTCAAAACAGGGCCCGTGTTTTCAAAACACTACACACAATTAGCACAACCACACACCCAATTAGCAAAACACTACGGATCCTTTGCAAAATTAAACACTCTTGTAAAAACTATACACTTCTTTTTAAAAACCACACTTTGTTACCATATGAAACACACACGTTTCACATTACTATACTCTGTTTGCATGAGTTACACTCTGCTGTGATAAACCTAAAACACTTTTAGCACTTCTACTTCCCTATGATTAGAGTAGGCTACTATCAACAAAGTACAAATATAATGTAAATTCACCAAACACTACACAAGACCAAGGTTGCAGACTGAAGAAACTCATTTATTTCTCAACACGCCCAAAATGTTGACATGGAGATTCATAATAATGTAACCAAACGTCACTTTACGTATTGTAAGTTTAAAAAAAAAATAACTAGACATTGTCTCTTCGCCTAGCTGGATCTGGCCAGAGAATTTCATCAACATCGCAGGCAATGTTGTCATTAGCAAGACACCTTGGAAAGAAACGTCTTGAATGACGAATCCATCCTTGCATTGCTGCTACCTCCATCTGGTCACAGGCCTCCTCCATGGCTTGGATGAGGGGTACCTCAGCCTGGAGACGGAGATCATATACCTTCCACCGCCATGCCGAAAAACTCTTCTATAGGGTTGAGGAATGGAGAGTGTGGTGGAAGATATAGGACGGTGAAATGTGGATGTTGCTGAAACCAGTTCTGAACCAGAGCAGAGCGGTGGAAACCAGTTCTGAACCAGAGCAGAGCGGTGGAAACCAGTTCTGAACCAGAGCAGAGCGGTGGAAACCAGTTCTGAACCAGAGCAGAGCCGTGGAAACCAGTTCTGAACCAGAGCAGAGCGGTGGAAACCAGTTCTGAACCAGAGCAGAGCGGTGGAAACCAGTTCTGAACCAGAGCAGAGCGGTGGAAACCAGTTCTGAACCAGAGCAGAGCCGTGGAAACCAGTTCTGAACCAGAGCAGAGCCGTGGAAACCAGTTCTGAACCAGAGCAGAGCGGTGGAAACCAGTTCTGAACCAGAGCAGAGCGGTGGAAACCAGTTCTGAACCAGAGCAGAGCGGTGGAAAGACACATTGTCCCAGACAACAATGTATTGCATATGATCGATTTGATTTGCTGCTGTTATGTTATGCAATTGGTCCAAGAATGTAAGTATGAGTGCTGTGTTGTAAGGGCCCATATGGGCATGGCGGTGGAGGACCCCATTCTGTGTAAAGGCTGCACAGAGTGTTATATTACCCCCACGTTGCCCTGGGACATTGACTATAGCCCTGTGGCCAATGATGTTTCTTCCCCTCCTTCGTGTTCTCGTCAGGTTGAACCCAGCCTCATCTACGTAAATGAACTCATGCTGGATCTCCTCTCCATCCATTCGTAAAACTCTGAAAAACAGTGTCAGGCAAAATTGTGTAGTTCAGTGTAGATCTAGAATACATATTACAGTACAGTAAAAGATTATGAGACAGTATGCAAGATCACACTGCTAAAGTGAATACATACCTCTGCATAATCATGCCGCAGTCGTTTCACCCTTTCGGAATTGCGCTCGAAAGGCACTCAATAAATTTGCTTCATTTGAATATGTTATTTTTTTAGGATGCGTGCCAGTGTTGATGTTAAGACCTGATGGATATCGAAAATGGCGTGGTTATTGACAATGTTAGCTTGGAGCTGCTTGAGTGTTATAGCATTGTTGGCCAAAACCATGTTTACTATCTCCCTCTCTTGCTGTTCTGTGAACATAGGAGGCCTTCCCCCTTATCGTCCCTGACCCTCAATCCTATGTAGAAAAAAACCCAGTATACAATAGTACAGTAATTTCACAGGAAAAGGTAACAGAAGTGCTGATAGTGCATAGAATACAGTACTGTAAGCAGTTACTGAAACCGTGCAGATGTTTTTGATATGACGATATTTTTACAATACCTATTTTCCAGTCGAAATGTTCTCATCACACTTGCCACTGTATATCGGCTTAGATTTGGCTGTACTCGCAGTCCAGCCTCCCTCAGCGTCAGGCCGTGGTTGACAACGTGGTCAACCAGTGTTGCGCGGATCTCATTTGTCAGATTCGGTCCTCTTTGAGCACCTTCTTGTCTTCCTCTTCCTCCCCTTCCTCCTCCTCCTCGTCCACCTCCTCGTTCTCCTCGTCCTCCTCGTTCTCCTCGTCCTCGTCCTTGTCCTTCTCGTTCTCCTCGTCCTCCTCGTTCTCGTCCTCGTCCTTCTCGTTCTCCTCGTCCTCCTCGTTCTCCTCGTCGTCCTCCTCCTCGTCCTCCTCCTCCTCCTCGTCTTACTCTTTCTCTGACTCTTTCCATTGTGCTTGAAGACCGATGAACTCACCTGCTGCTTTTTATAGTGCTTATACACCTGATTGGTGTGTCTACAATTAAGCAAACGAGTGTTTGCACACCTGATGACTGTGTTGAACCAATTGGTTGGACGGTGTGGTAATTTGACAGTCAGTGCTTTGGTATTGCAAGGACGTGACTTCATGATAGATTTTTGTGTGTAATGTATGTTAAGTGTGTTTAGTGTTTTGCATATCACTGTGTGTAGAGTTTGGCAACAAGTGTGAGGTTGACAATGTGCTTATAGTTGTGCAAATACGGGCTGATGTTTTGCTTCTTGAGTGTAAGGTTTTGCTAATAGTGTACTACTCTTAATTGTAGTGTGTAAGCAATCCAAAAAAACTGTAATAGCCTGAGTAGCCATGTTGGGTCCCAGGGTGACACACGGCAGACAGATGCCCGACTACTGTGGAGGGTGACAAGGCACTGGGGACCGCGGGTCAATCTGTTTCATCGGTCACACATGACTCTATCAACCTTTACCGTATGTTACCAGACTGCACAACGACTGACTCGCTGTTCTGTCCTCCAGCTAGGCTACTGGCTTCTTATCATGGGGTCCTCTAGCTGTGTGTTAGCAAACCTTCAGATTCACTTTTACTTCACACACTTCTTCCATACTGACTACAGGTAAAGACGACTGGCACTCATACACCTATAGCTATTTAAGCCAGACTCCATCTGTGGATCTCTGTGTTTCTGTCAGTGAGTTTAGTGCCCTTGTCTCTCGATGGCTCCTCCTGAGGGATCATCTGTATCCAGGCTGGTTGGGAGAAGGTGAGATGGTTACAGTGTAAAATAATTACATGTGCATTACCATATGACAGGGGTCTTCAACCTTTTCTTGCCCAGGGACCCCCTCCCAGGCAACCGGCAATACCCCTCACACGTTAGCAAAGACATCTTGTCTTATCATCCGGTGAATGTTAATGGAAAGGAAAAGTTATCAACATTTTAAAATGAATACATTTGGTAAATATTTTGACCTCCTCACATTATAATTGGAAGAGGAAGTGTAAACTCTTGTGTGTAAACTCGTTGTGTGTATGTACTGACATGTACTGTATGTGTAACTGATAGATGCACACACACTACATATTCATGTTTTTACACACACACTACATGTTGATGTTTTTACACACACACTACATGTTGATGTTTTTACACACACACTACATGTTGATGTTTTTACACACACACTACATGTTGATGTTTTTACACACACACTACATGTTGATGTTTTTACACACACACTACATGTTGATGTTTTTACACACACACTACATGTTGATGTTTTTACACACACACTACATGTTGATGTTTTTACACACACACTACATGTTGATGTTTTTACACACACACTACATATTCATGTTTTTACACACACACTACATGTTGATGTTTTTACACACACACTACATGTTGATGTTTTTACACACACACTACATGTTGATGTTTTTACACACACACTACATATTCATGTTTTTACACACACACTACATGTTGATGTTTTTACACACACACTACATGTTGATGTTTTTACACACACACTACATGTTGATGTTTTTACACACACACTACATATTCATGTTTTTACACACACACTACATGTTGATGTTTTTACACACACACTACATATTCATGTTTTTACACACACACTACATGTTGATGTTTTTACACACACACTACATATTCATGTTTTTACACACACACTACATGTTGATGTTTTTACACACACACTACATATTGCATGTTTTTACACACACACTACATGTTGATGTTTTTACACACACACTACATGTTGATGTTTTTACACACACACTACATGTTGATGTTTTTACACACACACTACATATTCATGTTTTTACACACACACTACATGTTGATGTTTTTACACACACACTACATGTTGATGTTTTTACACACACACTACATGTTGATGTTTTTACACACACACTACATGTTGATGTTTTTACACACACACTACATGTTGATGTTTTTACACACACACTACATGTTGATGTTTTTACACACACACTACATGTTGATGTTTTTACACACACACTACATGTTGATGTTTTTACACACACACTACATGTTGATGTTTTTACACACACACTACATGTTGATGTTTTTACACACACACTACATATTCATGTTTTTACACACACACTACATGTTGATGTTTTTACACACACACTACATGTTGATGTTTTTACACACACACTACATGTTGATGTTTTTACACACACACTACATGTTGATGTTTTTACACACACACTACATGTTGATGTTTTTACACACACACTACATGTTGATGTTTTTACACACACACTACATGTTGATGTTTTTACACACACACTACATGTTGATGTTTTTACACACACACTACATGTTGATGTTTTTACACACACACTACATGTTGATGTTTTTACACACACACTACATGTTGATGTTTTTACACACACACTACATGTTGATGTTTTTACACACACACTACATGTTCATGTTTTTAAATGTATGTAACTTGTAAAGTCTTTTGTCTGTAATGTCTTTTTTGTTATGTTACCCCAGTAAGACTAGCTGTCGCTGTTAACGTCGGCTAATGGGGATCCTAATAAATCAAATCAATAACTCTAACATAGTCTGTTAGTTAGGAAGGTAACTCCAAACTCATTTTCGCTAAGAGCAGCTGTTTAGCTGGTTAAACAAAGGTTAGCCATGTGTTGGTAAAAATGAATGTCCAAGTCAAGAAAGCTTTCCAGCAGCCAGAGGCACTTGCCACACTGGTAGCCTATTCACAGGTGCTGTTTCAAAGCCTGTGTCAGATACTCCAATGAGTGTAATTTGCTCAATATTTGAAGAAGCTGAAGAATAATGTTGACATCAATAGAAATATGATATTCTCATCAGTTCTACAGTATGTATATAATACAAAATGTGTTTATTCTGCTGTTGTTAGCGATATTCATAAAAACATTGGGGGGGGGTCCACTTAATTAAAACATATACATTTCCACGGACCCCCCGGTTGAATAATCTTGCCATAGGAGACCTCGTTCAGTGGCAGTTCACCGACCTGGCAGCTGCTGTCACAGTCATGACGAGGGAGGGAGGCTGATGCAACACCAGGCGTCACCCGCCACCCGCCGCTACTGTCCCCGCCAAGCGTAGCTGTCATCTCGGGCGGCGAGTCACACACCCTGCTTCCTGTTCATTCATTCCTCTAACAGACTCCCTCGCCGTTATTTGCAAATCGCTTTCAAAGTGCTGTGCTCAGCACATTCCCCCTCCTCTCAGTGGCATTACAAGCACATAATTGAAACTATCTGATTGGAACGCCGCCAAGCAGGTAGATTACATCCGATTAAGTGGGGGGGATACCGAGTCGTCGCTCACAAGAATTATAATGCTTTCCTTTAATGCATCCCCCCCCCCCCGCACCTAATCCTCCATTGTTTGTCTCCTCTTCTCTAAAGAAGCTGTAAACAAATCCCTTCTTCAGTCACCTGAAATAGCAGGGGGTGAGAGAGAGGTAGAGTAGAGCCCCTCCTCCCCCTGGTCTGCTATTCATATAGATAACACAGACATCCCCTTTAACTGGGTCATATATACACTCATCATCCAGGCCCTAAGAGTCATAGGATCTCTCTGAGATCATCTGAGTGAGTGTGCATGCTCTTCCATGTGCTTGAACTGTATGTGTGTCTGCATATGTATAGCCCATGTGTCTGTGTCTGTGTTATCACAAGCTCCCAGAATCCACTTTGGATAGTCCTCATGCAGCTGACATAGACTTTGAAAAATCTGGAATTGAGTGCAGTCCTAACGACACTGCCTTAATTTGTTATCTCAATAAAAAGAATGATAACTCATGAAATCCAAACCCAACCTTGGACTATTTGAATGGCACTTGCTAGATAACGAGCTCCGCTTTTTTAAAACAGAAGTTGCTGGCAGCCCCGTTCTACAGTCCCATTCTCTCTCTCTCTCTGAGGATTTGGAGAAAGTTTGACTGCCTCTTTCTATCCTCAAGTCACCCGCTTTCATGTGAGTGTCGTTTGAACATGGGAGTCACACAGCAGGCCCCAGAGGTCTGAGTCTGGACAACAGCACCTCCCTGGAGTAGAGGAGGACTGACTGACTGGAGAGATGAGGAGAGAGAAGAGAGGCAATCCCTCATTAAACACACACTGCCAACCCTCCGCCGGGAATTCACACAGAATCCATACATTTCATTCTCTTTTCCTCATGACTCTTTTAAAGTCTCTAAGTTTTCCGAGACGGCCAGAGTAAAGCACTGAGGAGTGGGAGCCCAGTGAGTGCTGATCTGCTCCCCAATCTGTGTTTCTGCAGAGTGTCCTAATCAAAGACACCCGCGCCCTTCTGTGGCACCCAAAGCAAACAGACTGGCTCTGTCATTAAAACAGGGGAGCGCAGCGCGGAGCAACAGTGGTGGTGGGGGGCACAGCGGTGGGGAGTGCTCCCCTACACCAGCGGCCCCAGGGATTAGCCAGCCACTCTGTTTACAGCCCACTAACCTGATCCCTCTCTCCTCACTGGCAGGGAGAGATGGAGAGAGAAGGAGAGAGAGATGGGTAGAGAGAGAAAGAGAGAGTGGGGAAAAGAATGTGAGGGAAAGGGAGAGGAAGAAAGACAGTGAGAGAGAGGGAGGGAGCCGTGAAGGAAAGCAGGGCTGCCTCTCATCTCTCCATGGCCACGTCACTTGGCTTTCTTCACAGCGGATGGACAGATGAAATGAAATATAAAATGGCGAGAGGAGAAGTGAGTGGCGTGGGGGAATGAGAGGCAGCGACACGGCAGGGTTCTGAGCAGGGGAGTGGAACCTCCTGCAAAGTCTCTCCTTACTCACTGAACACAGTGTATCTGTGTAGCTGCCATTAAGAGTCAGCCATGACGACGGAGTCACACACATCTTCAAATCAAACATGATTTCATCACAGAGCAATGCTACAGTTATACACATGGCCTTGCTATATCTGTACCTGTAAATCACAGCTGATTTCTCCACCCATTATCCATGGTGCTTCAGTGCTTCTATGGTTAGCAAAATGGAGTTGTTAATGATGTTTTTATGGGTGACTTGAATCCCTCAGGGGGGCAGCCTTGACCCCCAGCTGACCTGTCCCAGCAAGTGTTTTCATGTGAGAGGAGGAGAGGAAGAGAGGGAGGAAAGGAAGACAGGCCGGACTGAAGTCACATTTTCTGCCGCTGGTATTATCAGGAGTTAGAGAGAGGGAGACTTCTGCTAAATCCTCCTCTCTGATCCTCAACCACAGAAAGGGTTAATCCCAGGTTATGGCATATTTTATATATGAAATATATTAGGTATACTTTCAGTTAATTTAAACCTCATGTCAACGCCTACCTGGTGGGCTCACATCGCTATAGTGTTTGCTCTGTCCTATTGGTCCAAAGTATAGGATGCTGAATATGCTGAACTCAACATATTTAACCATGACAAAAACTAGCTGTTATATGTAGAATTGTATATATTTAACTACAGAAAGTAGCTGTGTAATATTCAGTATTTGACATATCAAATTATGAAAAAATAACATGGTGAATTCAAGCTGTTTTAACTACATTGAATAATTGTGATGTAATATGCTGAATTCAACATATTTTACTGTGGAGGAATAGCTGCATAGTATGTTGAGTTTGACATATTCTACTATGGTAAAATAGCTGTCAGTATGGTGAATTTGACATATCTTACTATGAAATAATAACTGTTTGCTGAATTCCCCATTTTTAACTCAGAGAAAGTGTCTGTGGATAATCCTGGCTTAGCGGCTGCTCCTCAGGAGGCAGTGCAATATGTTGAGGGACATTCTCAGAGGTTTATATACATTTACAGCTAATTAGCTAATTTGACCAATTAGGCAGGGATTTTTGGCTGGCCTAGCCCAGGCCCCTGCAGGCATAGAGTGCAACTTTCCCTCCTCTCCTTTCCACTAACTCCACAACCAAATGGATCAGGGGGAGGGCTTGTCCCCCTTTCACAGAGCCTAAATGATTCATGTGTACAGCATGTTGAATCTCATTGGCGGAAATAAATAAAACCCTTCAGGTTTTCACGTTTTCCAGAGAGCCCAGGCTTCTCAAAAATGCACTTTGATTTCGCCACAACGTTTCCAATTAAGTTCAATCAACTCCAACTCACGCAGAATCAGCTCCACGCTTTGACATCTTTATGTATTTTCTGACATCAAAGTCTACTCCTGCACCCTTGTACACTCTGGGTAGTTGTGTAACGTTAACGTTACCTAACCTAACGAGCCGAGGCACAACCTTATGACCGTCATATGTAATATTCCATTACTTCCTGCTTCCAAGCCTTTATTAACAATCCTACTGGTAATGGTCTTAAGGCTAAGGTTCCTTAAACACCTCCGGTCATCAACCTAATTTAAGATAATGCCAGGTGTGTGTTGTGTTGTTGAGCGGTACTGACCGGTACAGTCGTGTTGGCGGTGATGGCGGGCGTGTTGTTGTCGGTGCCCAGCGGCTCACTGTGCGTCTGTGTGGGGGTGTAGAGGGTCATGGCATGCTCGGGCACCCTGGTCTGCCCGGTGTAGTCCTGCGTGGGGAGGGGGTGTGGTGCCGCAAACTCGGCCGGGATGCCATTCTGTGGGGGAGGCGGGTACTGGGCAGGCGTGTACGGCTGGGCCATGGCTTCTGGGGGGTTGGTGGCCTCTTGGTTACCCTATTAAGACAAAGAGGAGAAGACAGTGTTACATTCATTGTTCCACATCACTTGTGATTAAAGTTACATTGTTAGAACAGCGGAGTACGTTGTTAGTAGTACTAAAGAACAACGCAGCATGAAAGCCATGCTGGTTTCCCCTGTGCTTTGGAAGTAGCTGGGGAGATGAAGAGTTGTCCTGCAAACTAAGTATATCAGGGAAATAGCTATCATATCATATTTCACCCCAGATTAGAGGATTCCTTGATCATTATTAATGAACCGAGTTTATGGTGTGTAGAGCACGGCTCTCTGGTGGTGGGGCAGGAGCGAGGAGGAAACTCAATTGCACTCATGGCAAAGCGCAAGAGGAAAGATCAATTAATTGATACAATTTTGATTAGAGCCTTTGATTCAAATGACAGGTTGGTTATAGGAGCAGCCGATTCCTTTCTGTGTTCCACTTTTCTGCTTTGAACACCTACTACCTGCATCTTACTTGATATATCTGTCCTGTCCTTGGCTCTTCCTTCTCACCCCCTCCCTCACGCATATCCCTCTTTCATTCTGTCCTACTCATCCTGTTCTGTCTCTGTGCTCCTGAGTGACTTAAGTGATAGATTGCTGGTAGAGACGTGGCAGGCGCTTTGCAAACCCTTTCTCTCGTGTGGGCGCTTAAGATGATGAGCTGTTGAATTAATGGACTTTTCTGGCTGGTGCACATTGTTAAGCAAAACAATGGTAGGACTAGAGAAGAGCATGTCTTATTGTTCTACCACACTGAGCCCTGCTGGAACAGATACAACACCTCTACATTAAAACCCCAACAACTGTGTTTTAAAAAAGGTGAGACAATAACGGCAGAATCCAATAACACATTCCCACCAAATATCCCCAATCAAATTTGAAGATACAGATCACAAGAGCTGAACGCATAACTCCTCCGATAAGAGAAGACAAAGAGGCTTATGGGTAAGGGGAAAAACAATAACAGTAAACAGATAGAGAAGTTTCTGTCTCTTCCAAGCCTTAACTGGCTAGGGACGGAGAGAGGAGAGATAAATGCTTTTTATTCCTTTTTTCTCACTTGTGTGCATTGCTGTTTGGGCTCTATGTTGCAGGCTTCCACAGACAGCCGTAGCTAGTTGGGCTGGAGGAGAGGAGAGGAGGCCTGGGCTTTAATGAGGGAGTGGAGCCGTGCAGCATAGCGCCCAGCGCTGTAAATGTTTTGGAAACAATGATACACTGACGTGTTGCCAAACAAACCACAGTCCAAACCACTTGGGCAATTAAGGAAATGCCTCCATTATGTAAATGAAAAAAGAAAGGCCCTTCAGCCTTGAGAGATGAGGAGGATTGACCAGCTTCAAGAGAGGCCACAGAGTCTCAAGGCCTGGGCCCTCAACACCTCCGTGACCTCACCTACCCTGCCTACCTAAATCTCTCTCTCCTTACCTCCCCTCTCGTTCCCCCCGTCTCTTTCTTCCCTCCCTCTTCGTGCTGAAACTTTTTTAAATCTCTCCCCCTGTGCTCTACTTTTCATCTCCCTCTAGTCATGGCGTTATATAACCCACTTGCATTGCAGGGCATCCTTATTCAAGTCGACTCTTGATGTCGGCAATTTTAAACTTTTAAGCACCCCCTGGTTAGCTACCTAAAAACGGAAGGTTCTCATGGCACAGCAGCAGCTGAGATCTTTCACATAGTTTCCCCATGAACCAGTTCAAGTGGTCTAACATCAACAAATCAGTTAGGAAAGAAAGCTTGAGTCCAGATGACAACAAGGCATGTATGAGAAACAGTTTTCACACCATATGGGAGATCAAGGCTACATTAGAGGATTCTGTTAGACATGGCGAGGCACAGAGCACCAGTGTACTTGTGTCACGCCTATTGTTCTTGGAGCATAAAACAAGGGCATGGGACTGAAATAAAGCCATGTGACACACAACACTGGGTAACAGCCTGGAGCTGGGAGGGAGAGCGAAAGCAAGAGAGAGAAAGAGAGAGACAGAGACAGAGAGAAAGAGAGAGAGAGAAAGAGAGAGAGAGAGAAAGAGAGAGAGAGAAAGAGAGAGAGAGAGAGAGAGAGAGAGAGAGAGAGAGAGAGAGAGAGAGAGAGAGAGAGAGAGAGAGATGCAGCAACAAAGTGTTGTACTGCACTATACAGCACCGCAGCACTGTTTCAAAGGGCAGCAAACCAAAAGCAAGGAGTGGGGGTCTATGGGTGTGAGTAGAGAACGGGGCTCATTAGTGAAACACAAAGTAACACGGGCTCTTGTATGATCTTCCCCTTCTCTCTGATGTATGTGACAAACAAGTTATTCAACTGGAAATGAACTAGAAGAGAAAAAAGGGCCCATGCAAATCAGCAGCGTTGGTCCCTCTGTGACCGCACATCCTTTTAGCTGGTGATAATCCACAGTGCTTGATGAAAACCCCCACACCATATCAACCATAAAGCTCTCAGGTGCAGGTTGCAGTTCCCATCTCTCCCATCTCTCACTGCTCTGACGGGGACACGTTAAGTTATGGCCGGAGAGTGTGGCGTTATGAGGCCCCGGGCGGCAGGCGGCGTTCGTCCACCTGCAGGCGTGTTAACGATGGACGAGCAGGTCCCACCGTGGTAATTCAGCGCCCCCGCACAAGGCCAGACGGTGGGAGTTAGCTAAACCCCTCCTCCATCGACAGGACCAGAGGGAATACAGGAATCCAGACAGAACGCCCAGTCTGTATCGATCTCCTATCTCTCTCTCGCTCACGCTATCTCTTACTCCCACCTCTCTCTCTCTCCATCTCTCTCCTTTACCCCTCAACCCCTACTACAGAAGAGCACAATAAAAAACACTCTCTTTAATGTTAAGCACTCTCCCAGTGTAAAATTGGATTGAAACCCTTACTTAACGAAATCACTTTTGGTAGCAGAGTTTTTGTTTTTACAGTCAGCATTAGGCAGCCCTGTCTAAGGTGCAGGGGGGCGAGGAGGTTGGGCAGGTCCAAATGGCTTGGACTTCCAGACCTGCTCGTCTAGAGAGAAACACAGGGCAATGGACAGGTGGAGAGTGATGCTACTGTAACTGCTAACTGGTGTTAGCTCTTTTGATGATGGAAGCTCTATTTTATCTCCATGGATACCGTGGGTAGAGTTCTTGGCCAGTGGCCAACAATCTCTCATCCTCTTCAGCAAAGCTGTTGGGGACTTGCTCTCTGAGGTAGGCCAGGCAGAGATGAGCTGAGCACATACAGTAGCTGGGGAGAACTCATATCAGCAGAGTGGTGTCAGTTCCTGTACCGTGCATGGGAGGTCAGAGGGTAAAGCCAAGGCTAAAGACAGTAGGTGACTAATTGTGTTGCATTGAATCCAGGGGGAAATCACTCAAATGGGAGCCATTGATGATATCAGCTATGGACGTGTGATGTAGTGAGCAGCGTTATGGCTTTTACTTAGACACACCGAGTCAGCCACTCAGACTCATGTGTTTTGTCTTGTTTTTAGGGGGTGGATCAGCTTTAATATTGCGGATAGATTGTTTCTTCCATCAATGTAATTGTCTGCATCATTTCCAGTCCCTCATATTTTTTGGGTAAATATATATATCTATACACATACATACATACACACATACACATACACAAATACATATACATACAGTGGGGAGAACAAGTATTTGAGACACTGCCGATTTTGCAGGTTTTCCTACTTACAAAGCATGTAGAGGTCTGTAATTTTTATCTTATGTGCACTTCAACTGTGAGAGACGAAATCTAAAACAAAAATCCAGAAAATCACATTGTATGATTTTTAAGTAATTAATTTGCATTTTATTGCATGACATAAGTATTTGATACATTAGAAAAGCAGAACTTAACATTTGGTACAGAAACCTTTGTTTGCAATTACAGAGATCATACGTTTCCTGTAGTTCTTGACTAGGTTTGCACACACTGCAGCAGGAATTTTGGCCCACTCCTCCATACAGACCTTCTCCAGATCCTTCAGGTTTCGGACTGTCGCTGGGCAATATGGACTTTCAGCTCCCCCCAAAGATTTTCTCTTGGGTTCAGGTCTGGAGACTGGCTAGGCCACTCCAAGACCTTGAGATGCTTCTTACGGAGCCACTCCTTAGTTGCCCTGGCTGTGTGTTTCGGATCGTTGTCATGCTGGAAGACCCAGCCACGACCCATCTTCAATGCTCTTACTGAGGGAAGGAGGTTGTTGGCCAAGATCTCATGGCCTCATCCATCCTCCCCTCAATACGGTGCAGTCGTCCTGTCCCCTTTGCAGAAATGCATCCCCAAAGAATGATGTTTCCACCTCCATGCTTCACGGTTGGGATGGTGTTCTTTTGGTTGTACTCATCAATTCTTCTTCCTCCAAACATGGCGAGTGGAGTTTAGACCAAAAAGCTCTATTTTTGTCTCATCAGACCACATGACCTTCTCCCATTCCTCCTCTCGATCATCCAGATCGTCATTGGCAAAGCTCAGACGGGCCTGGACATGCGCTGGCTTGAGCAGGGGGACCTTGCGTGCGCTGCAGGATTTTAATCCATGACGGCGTAGTGTGTTACTAATGGTTTTCTTTGAGACTGTGGTCCCAGCTCTCTTCAGGTCATTGACCAGGTCCTGCCGTGTAGTTCTGGGCTGATCCCTCACCTTCCTCATGATCATTGATGCCCCATGAGGTGAGATCTTGCATGGAGCCCCAGACTGAGGGTGATTGACCGTCATCTTGAACTTCTTCCATTTTCTAATAATTGCGCCAACAGTTGTTGCCTTCTCACATTTACATTTACATTTAAGTCATTTAGCAGACGCTCTTATCCAGAGCGACTTACAAGTTGGTGCATTCACCTTATGATATCCAGTGGAACAACCACTTTACAATAGTGCATCTAACTCTTTTAAGGGGGGGGGGGGTTAGAAGGATTACTTTATCCTATCCTAGGTATTCCTTAAAGAGGTGGTGTTTCAGGTGTTTCCGGAAGGTGGTGATTGACTCCGCTGACCTGGCGTCGTGGGGGAGTTTGTTCCACCATTGGGGTGCCAGAGCAGCGAACAGTTTTGACTGGGCTGAGCGGGAGCTGTACTTCCTCAGAGGTAGGGAGGCGAGCAGGCCAGAGGTGGATGAACGCAGTGCCCTTGTTTGGGTGTAGGGCCTGATCAGAGCCTGAAGGTACGGAGGTGCCGTTCCCCTCACAGCTCCGTAGGCAAGCACCATGGTCTTGTAGCGGATGCGAGCTTCAACTGGAAGCCAGTGGAGAGAGCTGCTTGCCTATTGTACTGTAGCCCATCCCAGCCTTGTGCAGGTCTACAATTTTATCCCTGATGTCCTTACACAGCTCTCTGGTCTTGGCCATTGTGGAGAGGTTGGAGTCTGTTTGATTGAGTATGTGTACAGGTGTCTTTTATACAGGTAACGAGTTCAAACAGGTGCAGTTAATACAGGTAATGAGTGGAGAACAGGAGGGCTTCTTAAAGAAAAACTAACAGGTCTGTGAGAGCCGGAATTCTTACTGGTTGGTAGGTGATCAAATACTTATGTCATGCAATAAAATGCAAATTAATTACTTAAAAATCATACAATGTGATTTTCTGGATTTTTGTTTTAGATTCCGTCTCTCACAGTTGAAGTGTACCTATGATAAAAATTACAGACCTCTACATGCTTTGTAAGTAGGAAAACCTGCAAAATCGGCAGTGTGTCAAATACTTGTTCTCCCCACTGTACATACACATTCATACATATACACATATATACATACATACATACATACATACATACATACACATACATATATACAGTTGAAGTCGGAAGTTTACATACACTTAGGTTGGAGTCATTAAAACTCGTTTTACAACCACTCCACAAATTTCTTGTTAACAAACTACGGTTTTGGCGAGTCGGTTAGGACATCTACTTTGTGCATGACACAAGTCATTTTTGCATTTTTCCATTTTTCCAACAATTGTTTACATTCATTTCACTTATAATTCACTGTATCACAACTCCAGTGGGTCAGAAGTGTACATACACTAAGTTGACTGTGCCTTTAAACAGCTTGGAAAAGTCCAGAAATTGATGTCATGGTTTTATAGCTTCTGATAGGCTAATTGACATAATTTGAGTCAATTGGAGGCGTACCTGTGGATGTATTTCACCTTCAAACACAGTGCCTCTTTGCTTGACATCAAAAGACATCAAAAGAAATCAGCCAAGACCTCAGAAAAAAATTGTAGACCTCCACAAGTCTGGTTCATCCTTGAGAGCAATTTCCAAACGCCTGAAGGTACCACGTTAACCTTTACAAACAATAGTATGCAAGTATTAACACCATGGGACCACGCAGCCATCATACCGCTCAGGAAGGAGACGCGTTCTGTCTCCTAGAGATGGACGTACTTTGGTGCGAAAAGTGCAAATAATCCCAGAACAACAGCAAAGGATCTTGTGAAGATGCTGGAGGAAACAGATACTTTTGAACCTATACCCACAGTAAAACGAGTCCTATATCAACATAACCTGAAAGGCCGCTCAGCAAGGAAGAAGTCACTGCTCCAAAACTGCCATAAAAAGCCAGACTACGGTTTGCAACTGCACATGGGAACAAAGATCGTACTTTTTGGAGAAATGTCCTCTGGTCTGATGAAACAAAAATAGAACTGTTTGGCCATAATGACCATCGTTATGATTGGAGGAGAAAGGGGGAGGCTTGCATGCCGAAGAACACCATCTCAACCGTGAAGCACAGGGGTGGCAGCATCATGTCGTGGGGGTGCTTTGCTGCAGGAGAGACTGGTGCACTTCACATCATGAGGCAGGAAAATGATATGGCTATATTGAAGCAACATCTCAAGACATCAGTCAGGAAGTTAAAGCTTGGTCGCAAATGGGTCTTCCAAATGGACAATGACACCAACCATACTTCCAAAGTTGTGGCAAAATGGCTTAAGGACAACAAAGTCAAGGTATTGGAGTGGCCATCACAAAGCCCTGACCTCAATCCTATAGACAATTTGTGGGCAGAACTGAAAAAGCATGTGCGAGCAAGGAGGCCTACAAACTTGACTCGGTTACACCAGCTCTGTCAGGAGGACTGGGCCAAAATTCCCCCAACTTATTGTGGGAAGCTTTTGGAAGGCTACCCGAAACGTTTGACCCAAGAAAAACTGAGTTTAAATGTATTTGGCTAAGGTGTAAGTAAACTTCCGACTTCAACTATACATACATACATACATACATACACATACATAAACATTCATACATATACACATATATGCATACATACATACACATACATAGATATACATACATATACACACCTTTTTTTTTTATATACTTTTATTATTCCCCGCAAACCCTACCACCCCTCCCCCAATTGGAGTAAACTATTTTGTTGGGGGCTGGAAGACCTTGAAAGGTCTCTACCACACAGGTTCATCTGTCACCAGATCCAACATCAGACCTGTTACAATATTAGATGATGAGATGTTGAGCTACAAGAACACCAGGTGAATATCGAGAATGTGTTCATTTCTGGGTAATTCAGCATATATGTGTGTACTGTAGTCTACATTAGTTACTGAACTGGCATGTTGACAGGAACCCTTTAAAACGGCTCAAGTTTACAGAACCTGTCCAGTGCAGTGAGTCCAACGGAGAGGAAGGGAAAGAGTGTGGAGTGTTTTCTAGCGACAGCACAGCTCCAAGACATAGAGAAGAGAAGCACTCATCTCACTTTAATGACTCCCTCACTGAGAGGAAGGCAAACTTGTGACAAATCCCGTTGGGCCATTGCAGCAGAAAACAGAGTGGGGACAAACGGAGAGTGTCACGTAGCTCAACAGTGGCCAACGTAGAGCATGCAACACACACGAAACACAGCGAGGACTTTCAGCCAGCCAGGCGCATAAAAGCCCCTTGTTGTTTTCACCCCCGCTACTGACGCCCAGCTAATTGAACCCCAAAAAACAGACATGCAGAAAAAGCAGGCAGGCCAGTGAGGCAGGCCTGGGATGATTTTGAACATTCAGCAACTGGCATTAGTTTTGTATTAACAGGCACACATAAATAAAGCTTGAGTCTAGCTAGGTCCATTTTAATTAGGCAAGCCATATGATCGTGCTCCAACACTGCGTTAGTGTTAGCAGTGTTAGCAGCGCTAGTATCTCACCAGAGGCTGCAGCCAGCCAGAGAGAGCCTGTTAATTACAACCACCTGCCAACCATTCAAGGTGAGTCTGAAAAGCCCAACTCAGAGGCAGAGGTAAACAACAACAACAAAACAAATCCTCCAGTTGGGTTTCTCATGATGAAGCAGATTTCCGGGCGCACCGGCTGGCTTTTCCCCCTCATTGTCTTTCAATTACAGTGAAACTTTGGGAGAGACAGAGGGGAGAGAGCATGGAGAGGATGAAATGCAGCGGCCCAATTTAATGCAGATTTGAACCACCTGAGAAAAGCTTTTGCATCCCCCTAGCTACCCCCAGCGTTCTTCCATACCACTCTTCAGCGGTTTGGGATTCCAAATAGGCTCGGCACAGCATTATTATTTTCCTTCACATTTCCTCTCTTGCCAACTCTCATCTCTCAGTTTTTCCACCTCATTTGTGGAAGAATCCTCCATGAAGTTAAATACTGCATCTACACTTGTGAATTGAGATTTTTTGCACTCTGTTCTATTTATTTTTTCTTCAGGAGCCTTAATCGTTTACAATTGTCAAATATGTTTCATTCCTTCTAACATGATTTCTCCTAATTATTTTGGAGCATTTATTTGTGATTCATGGTGTGTTCACGCACTAGACGGAACTAGGAAACTCAGAAATTGAACGCAGCAGGTGTAGAACTTGCAACCAGTTAGCAAGTCGGAAATTTCAGAGTTTCCTAGTTCCATCTAGCATGTGAACGCGGCTTCATCCTTGGACAGGGTATTAAAGGGAGAGTTAATTTCCCTCTATCCCTTGTTGATTTCTTTATTACATTGCTGCCGCACTGCACAACACCACACACCGAGCCTCAGCCTGTGCTGATCGAGATGGGACTGCTCTTAGCGTCTGCTGTGCTACGACTAGCAAGTGTTACTATACCTCAGAGACGACTGGATAAACAGAGCAGACAGAGGATCACTTTGAACTCCTGTGACATGAAATGAACCTGTCCGTCTCCTCCTCAGCCACCCGCCCGCTGTAGCAGCCATGCATGGATCTGATCTGTTTGGGGCTGGAGAATGGCGCATTAAAAAGCTCCTAATAAACCAACAAGATCTTTAAAAACAACTATCATTTACAGATGATCAGACCCACCATGTTTTCCCCACACCATAAAAGCAGATAATTGCCTCTTTCAATGTTGTTGCCTTTTTGTTGCGTAACAGACATTTACATCAGGGACTAATTATTCCAGACTTGTTGTCGGAATTCAAATAGACATGTGGGCTGTGTGTCGTTTAAAAAAAATCAACTAAGCCTGCAGACGTTGCTTTTGACCTGATCAAATGTACTACAGTAATTCTCAGCCCGATACACGGTAGTCTTTTCCCCTCTCAATCATCCTTCTCATGTATCAAATGACATGAACAGATTGATATTGGTATACTTTTATTACACATGTTCTAAATTGATAAGACTCTTCAATTTCTAGAAATTGCTATTGGTCACGGAGATAAAGACCTATCTGAAATGAAAATTGATGATTGAACAGTTGATCAGGGACATTCTTTTGATTCTGGTCGTACACGTGTGAATCAATTCTCGTACCGTGCCGATCCACTGATCTACACCAGATCTAATTTAGCTGGCAAATGAGTATTTTTCTACTGTAATTCAACACGGTTGAAGTGACACCAACATTTGGTTAGGAACCAGCTGTGTGCCATTGTGATGTGGTCTCTCTTTGAGGGTTATGATAAGAGGCCAGACTGCCTCATGAGGGACAAATGCCAGCGCTTAAACATGCAGGAATCTTAACATGACATTCGTTGACCGCTGTGACAATGGCAAACATATGCAAATGAGACAGAGTGTCGCTCTCATCATGACCCTGTCACTGAGACACTGACCCCTCCTACTGTAGAGAGAGATAGAGAGAGAGGGGGGAGAGCAAACGCAGAAATAAAAATATCCTAATACCAGGAAGCAAACAGGTAAAAGGCACCATTTACACTGTCAAACTCTTGTCTTCCTATTCTCAGCTCTATTCTTCCTCCCTTTGTAATCCTTCTCTTTGGTTTCCCTTTGCCTCGGTGGGTTTCTCTTTGCTCTGCGGAGGAGGGCACGGGGAGGGGAGGGACAGATTTACATGGGCCATATTCTTTGAAGTGAACATGCCTACTACTCCCTGCTGTAGCCCAAGCTCATCTAATCAGCAGCTAATTCCAGTTATTAAGATTTGAGAGATAACTTTGATTCATCACAGTCCATCTACCCCAATCGGTTAATCACTGTCGTCCTAAGCTCTTTTTTAGTCCTCCTTTTGTTTCCAGCCCCTCTGGCACTCGGCGATGGGAGAAAAGGAGAGAAGATATTAACAATATTAATGACCCGTGATCCTCGTCTCCTTAATGAGAAGGGTTATTAACTGTGATTATATGTGATGAAATGGTGGTAATTCTTGAAAGCTTGGGAAAACTTGTACTATCGCTTGTCTGCTGATTTGCTCGTCTGATGTTGAAAAAGGGAAGAGGTGAGCGTGGTGCAGAAGTAGTGTGTGATACAGCGGGGAGGGAGGAGCGAGGGAAGGAGAGAACGGAGATGGAGATGCAGAGGAGGCTGGAAGGGATTTTAAGAGGGGTTCAAATCAGGGAAACCGAGGATGGTCCTATTACAGACTCAGACACATCTAAGACGCTCACATCGGAGAGCTCTTCCACTCCAGATACATATGTATTTCAATCTTTAATAGGCCGCAGATAGAGACAGTTTTTCCAACTCAGGAAATGTGTCTGCTGAAAACTCTGTCACGTCTTTTGGCCCAAATTCTCTCCCCTCTTCGGGGCTAACTAGTGGGTGCACTCCCCAGACACACGTCTGCAGGTTGACATTGCTGAATGGCTGTTTAAACGCCTATACCGCTCTGCCAGATCCCTGATACAGCATTCCAGCTTTTTCTCTTTCCAATTATAGGGAAGTAGTGGAGGGAGCTGGTGAAGAGAAGGAGTCAGCTCCATATGATTCCCTCTAAAGGGGGAGGGAACCGGGGTGTCTGCTAAATCATTGATGTGCAGTAAGACTGTTTCATTGTAGATGGGTTAGCAGCAGACAGCTAACAATCCTGAATTATTCATCCCTGTCCCATGAAGAGAAGACCAAGACTAGAATGAGGCTCTGCCTCTCTGCTGCTCCTCCTCTCACTCCCCCCTCCCCTGGGACAGATTGGGGGAGAGAGACACGGAGGAGGAACAGAGACCACTGCACGGCGTGGTGCTACCTGACCGCTTTAAACACCCCTCTTTATCTGGGCTAACTCCTGCATGGAGCTGTGGCTGCTGCTGGTGCTTCAGTCTCCTTCACACTCACAGTGTCAAGCTACAACTACACCCACTACTACACTGGTAGTAACCACAGAGGATTCTCATGTTATACAGAGAAAAAACACCCCCATTCGTAATGGTACACTTCAATGGTTACAGAAGCAGTCAGAGTAATAATGCTATTTAACAGACAAGGGGCATGTTGGCCTTCCTCATCTGTCGGGTGTTGTTTTAAAGGTGTTGTTTTAAAGTTACAAACACTCCTAAAGTGATCCATCCCTAAAAGGCTGGCAAAGGGGAATTACAATCACCATCTGAAACCTGGCAGTGTATGGCCGAATCACCTGATGGGCCATTTTAGATAATAATCCTGTTTAGAGAGCCCACTACACCTTTCAGAGAGGGGAGATTGGATTGTTTGCATTAGTGACCTGTGGAGGAAGTCGAGGCAGTGTGGAGAAAAGCAATAGCCCAATTGCCCCTAGCTTTTATTAGATTCAATTCAGTCTTTCATAAACAATACCTTACTTTTCAAAAAGAAGGAAAAAATCTACTTAGTGTGGGTAACCCAGCACTTCCCGGACACACTCCATTTATTTCCCCCAATTAAATCTCTTTAATTGGATTGAGGGCTGGCACCTGGTTTACACTCTGTCAACCACGCAATCCACAGTAATTGATGCTGGAGCAGAGCAGAGCAGAGTCGTAGCGTGGTGCATTGTGTGTGTGGGAGGGAGGCCGACCGAAGGGGGTGGGATTTAGAACATGGTCAATACTCCACAATTTCACTGTGATCAATTTATCAATGGCTTTTCTCCCCCTTGCACCACCTCTAAGATGGGAAATGCCTTCACACACACACGCACACAGACATACAGACAAGTATGTGTTCACACACACAATTGCATTGCACGCACACATTCACACCCACACTGTGCATGTACACACACCCACACATTAACCCTGACACACATGATAATAAAGTACATTAACATTAACATACAGTACATGCACACCTACACAAACTCAGATCAGCTCCTGAATACAAATGCCCGCTGTGAATACAAATGCACGCGCCCACACACCACACACACACACTATCGTACAGAGATACAAATCTGAGAATTGCATCCAGTGCAGTGACAGCCCCTTTAAAGACACTCTGAATCTCTCCGTCCCTGAATTATAACTCTACAACTATATGGATTCCAGGGAGAAAGAGAGAGAGGGAGAACGGGAGAGAGAGGGAGTGAAAGTGAGAGAGAGAGAGAAAGAGGTCGAGAGAAGAGCCACCACAGTAAATAAAAAGACCATTTCCTCCAGTGACATGCCCATTCTGTTGGAGGCCTGACTCTAATTATTCTAAGCACTTTGAAGGATGGCTTTCCACTGCATTAATCTACACATCCCACTCCCCCATCCACAGTCCATGCACTTCTAACTACCCAACAACGCCCCGCAAGTCTTCCTAAAACCAGTAGATAGGTGATGTATTTTGTTCAGTCAGGTGAGGGGAAAACATCCTTTAAGCATGTATTTTGTTTCCCGTAATTTCAGTCTATAACACTTCTTGTATATTTCAGTTGAAAATGGACTCCAAAAACAACTCCACACCACATCCTAATGAAAACAGCAGCAGTACCCAAAATAAATCAGTGTTGTGTCATTATGTAAAGCCAGAGCTTGAAGGAGAATGTGGTTTGTTTTCCTCTGGGCTCACCTCTCTCTCGCAGCTCATTTGGAAGCGACATCAATCAATAAATCACCCGAGACCATTAATCAATCAATGAACCTATCAATATTCACCGGATCAGACCCCTCCCCTGCGAGAGGCCATCTTCAGTAAGAATATGTCAGGCAAATGGGCTTTTAACATAATAGCTCTGTCCGCTCCTGCTGAGTGCAAGATTGATGTAATGCAACGTATACATGTTGACACAAGCTGTAATGGTGATACACAGCTGGCCCCAAGTTTCTCAGTAACAGAACCAGGGCACAAATCTGATAAAAAGCCCATTATGGTAAAAATAGTGAAATGGCTTAGATTCTTGATACGATAAGTGTATATTTTTCCAAATTACACCCAGACAGACCAAAACTCTCTTTCAAACAACACTGCTCACTGATTAAGGGTGATTTTTTTGTTTTGCTACATTTAAAACTTATCGACTTTATAAAGAAGTGCCCACTGGTGCCTTAAAAAAAGTTTGGTGGAGAGCAGGAGAGAGAATGCAATCTCTATTCATCAATTAGTGCAGTGTTCTGGCAGAGTGGTTAACAGAGCAGAGCAGCGACGCCTCCAGCATATCCCTCCCTCATCCGCTGTGGGGCATCATGGGTAATGCGGCCACAGGAGGAAGAGAGAGCCTCTCCATAAGAGGTGAATTGTGGGACATTCTCATTCCAGTAAGTGATGAGGCAGTCATTTGGGCTCCCAAGTGGCGCAGCGGTCTAAGGCACTGCATCTCAGTGCTTGAGGCGTCACTACAGACACCCTGGTTTGATTCCAGGCTGGATCACAACCGGCCATGATTGGGAGTCCCATAGGGCGGCGCACAATTGGCCCAGTGTCGTCCGGGTTTGGCCGGTGTAGGCCGTCATTGTAAATAAGAATTTGATCTGCCTCGCCAAGTTAAATAAAGGTGAAATAAAAAATAAAATAAAAAAACATAGGGAGGAGATCAGAGACCTGGCAGTGTGGTGCCAGGACAACAACATCTCCCTCAACGTCAGCAAGACAAAGGAGCTGATCGTGGCTCACAGGAAACGGAGGGGCGAGCGTACCCCCATCCACATCATTTGGGCTGTAGTGGAGCGGGTCGAGAGCTTCCAGTTTCTCGGTGTCCACAACACTAAGGAATTAACATTGTCCACACACACCCACACAGTTGTGAAGAGGGCACGACAAGATCTGGCAAGGATCCTCCTATTGACTGGCTATATCACCGCTTGGTACGGCAACTGCAAGGCACCAGACAGCAAAGCGCTACAGAGGGTGGTGAGTACGGCCCACTACATCACTGGGACCGAGCTCCCTGCCATCCAGAACCTCTCACCAGGCGGTATCAGAGGACGTCCCAAATAATTGTCAAAGACTCCAGCCACCCAAGCCATAGACTGTTCTCTCTGCTACTGTATGACAAGTGGTACCAGTGCCCCAAGTCTGGAACCAATAGGACCCTGAACAGCTTCTACCCCCAAGCCATAAGACTGCTAAACAAGACCACTAAATAGCTAATCAAATGGCTACCAGGACTACCTGCATTGACCCTTTTTTGCACTACCTCTCTTGTACACACACACTGGACTCTACCCTCACACTCACACATTCTTACACTGACCACGCAACACACATATACACACATATATACAGTGGTGGAAAAAGTACTCAATACTTGAGTAAAAGTAAAGATAGAAAATGACTCAAATAAAAGTGAAAGTCACCCAGTAAAATACAATTTGAGTAAAAGTCCAAAAGTATTTGGTTTTAAATATACTTGAGTATCAAAAGAAAATGGAATTTCTAAAATATACTTAAGTATCAAAAGTAAAAGTATAAATCATTTCAAATTCCTTATATTAAGCAAACCAGACAGTACCGTTTTCTTTCTTTTTTTATTGAAGGCTAGCCAGGAGCACACTCCAACACATATTTTACATTTGTGTTTAGTGAGTCCGCCAGATCAGATACAGTAAGGATGACCAGAGATGTTCTCTCGATAAGTGTGTGAATTGGACCATTTTCCTGTCAAAATGGAACAAGCACTTTTGAGTGTCAGGGAAAATGAATGGTGTAAAAAGTACATTATTTTCTTTAGGAATGTAGTGAAGTAAAGGTAAAAGTTGGCAGAAATAGAAAGAGTAAAGTAAAGTACAGATATCCAAAAAACGACTTAAGTAGTACTTTAAAGTATTTTTACTTAAGTACTTTACATCATTGCACACACACACACACGCATACACACACACACACACACACACACACACACACACACACACACACACACACACACACACACACACACACACACACACACACACACACACACACACACACACACACACACACACACACACACACACACACACACACACACACACACACACACACACACACACAAATGCACACACATGCATACTGATGCCCCACACACACTCATACTTCCACACTCACCCCATACGCTGCTTCTGTCTATTATCTTTCCTGTTGCCCAGTCACTTTACCCCTACATACAGTGCCTTCAGAAAGTGTTCACACCCCTTGAATTCTTCCACATTTTGTTGTGTTAGAGCAGCGTTTCCCCAAACTCGGTCCTCGGGACCCCAAGGGGTTTTGGTTTTTGCCCTAACACTACACAGCTGATTCAAATGATCAAAGCTTGATAATTAGTTGATTATTTGAATCAGCTGTGTAGTGCTAGGGCAAAAACCAAAACCCCTTGGGGTCCCGAGGACCGAGGGAAACCCTGTGTTACAGCCTGAATTTAAAATGGTTCAAATACAGATTTTGTGTCACTGATCTACACACAATACCTCAATCTCAAAGATGAATTATGTTTTTAGACATTTAAAAAAAACTTTGTTATGGCAAGCCTAAATATTTCAGGAGTAAAATTGTGCTTAACAAGTCACATAATAAGTTGCACGGATTCTGTGTGCAATAATAGTGTTTAACATGACTTTTGAATGACTACCTCATCTCTGTACCCCACACATACAATTATCAGTAAGGTCCCTCAGTCGAGCAATGAATTTCAAACACAGATTCAACCACAAAGACCAGGGAGGCTTTCCAATTCCTTGAGAAAAAGGGCAAATATTGTACAATCCAGGTGTGCAAAGCTCTTAGAGACTTACCCAGAAATACTCACAGCTGTAATCACTGCAAAAGGTGATTCTAACATGTATTGACTCAGGCATGTGAATACTTATGTAAATGAGATATTTCTGTATTTTCAATAAATGTGCAAAAATGTCTAAAAACATGTTTTCATGTTGTCATTATTGGATATTGTGTGTAGAAGGGTGAGCAAAAAAACATTGTATCCATTTTTAATTCAGGCTTAAACACAACAAAATGTGGAATAAGTCAAGGGGTATGAATGCTTCTGAAGGCACTGTATATTTACATAGCTACCTCAATTACCTCGTACCCCTGTCCATCATCCTGGTAATGGTGCTCCCAGTATACAGCCATACTGATTTGCATTATTGTCATTTGTTATTCACTGCGTATTCATTCCTCGCCTCACTATTTCTATTTGTTATTACGTTTTATTTATCTTATCTTTAACTCTGCAAGTAAGAATTGCATTGTTAGTCTATCCCTGTCTATCCCTGTTGTTTACGAAGTATGTGGCAAATACAATTTGATTTGATTTTGATTTGATGTTGCAGACATATTGACACTGGCATGGTTAACCATATGCCATTTAGTACTAACACCTTCTCCTCAATACCATACCATTACAGCAAGGTGTTCAACACCAAGACGAATAACATCTATCACAACCTACATTTAATTGCTCCACATATTTGATAAGATTTTTCCTGATGTTCTCCCTTTAATGTAAAGATACTAGTCTGGTTCTCTTAGAGCCATCCTCGCACAGATCCCACTGCTTTCTCCCGACTGTGCTTTGAGAAGAGGCTTATCAGACGGAGTGGGGGAGGACGCCACAGCACAGACACAGTCCCCTCTCTTCCATTGGGGATCCAAAGCGTCGTCTGCTCTTATCAGCATGCCATGGCCCAGGGCTGATTGGCACAGGGCTGATTGGCACAGACCTGAGGAGGCACATGGATGAGGCTCACTCTCCTTCCCTGGAGGAAACACTGCCTAATACCCTCCCAGTTCCACGCAAACAGCTTAGTGGACCAGTACACACACTAACACACACTGTGTCTATGTGTATGTGTGTGTACAGTGCCTTCAGAAAGTATTCACACCCCTTTATTCACATGTGGTTGTGTTACAGCCTGAATTTAAAATGGATTCAATTTAGATTTTTTTTGTCACTGGCCAACACACAATATCCCATAATGTCAAAGTGTAAATATGATTTTCGAAATGTCTTTAGTCAATAAGTATTTAACCCCTTTGTTATAGCAAGCCTAAATAAGTACGGGAGTAAAAATGTGCTTAACCAGTCACATAATAAGTTGCATGGACTCACTCTGTGTGCAATAATAGTGTTAACATGATTGTTGGATGACTACCTCATACCTGTACCCCACACATACAATTACATCTGTAAGGTCCCTCAGTCGAGTAGTGAATTTCAAACACAGACTAATTCCCAAAGACCAGGGAGGTTTTCCAATGCCTCGCAAAGAAGGGCACTGATTGGTCCATTAGATGGGTGATATAAAAAGCAGACACTGCATAACCCTTTGAGCATGCTGAAGTTATTCATTCAAATGTTGATTGTTTATCAATACACACAGTCACTACAAATATACAGGCAGCCTTTCTCTGTCCAGAGAGGAAGAAAATCGCTCAGGGATTTCACCATGGTAACTTTAAAACAGTTTCAGAGTTGAATGGCTGTGATAGGAGAAAACTGAGGATGGATCACCAACATTGTAGTTACTCCACAATACTAACCTAATTGACAGAGTCAAAAGAAGGAAGCCTGTACAGAATATTCAAAAACATGCATCCTGTTTGCAACAAAGCACTAAAGAGATACTGCAAAAAATGTGGCAAAGCAATTACCTTTTTGTCCTGAATACACAGTGTTATGTTTGAGGCAAATCCAATACAACACATTACTGAGTACCACTCTCCATATTTTCTAAAATAGTGGTGGCTGCATCATGTTATGGATATGCTTGTAATAGTTAAGGACTGGGGAGTTTTTCAGGATACAAAATAAATGCAATGGAGCTAAGCACAGGCAAAATCTTAGAGGAAAACCTGGTTCAGTCTGCTTCCACCAGACACTGGGAGATTAATTCACCTTTCAGCAGGACAATAACCTAAAATACAGGGTCAAATCTACACTAGAGTTGCATACAAAGAAGACCGTGAATGTTCCTGCGTGGCCGAGTTACAGTTTTGACTGAAATCTACTTGAAAATGTATGGCAAGACCTGAAAGTGGTTGTCTAGCAATGATCAACAACCAATTTGACAGAGCTTGAAGAATTTTGAAAAAAGAATCATGAGAAAATGTTGCACAATCCATGTGTGGAAAGCTCTTAGAGACTTACCCAGAAAGACTCACAGACTTACAGAATCACTGCCAAAGGTGCTTCGACAAAGTATTGACCCAGGGGTGTGTATTTCATTTTCAATTTATTTGCAAAAATGTCTAAAAACACTTTGTCATTATTAAGGGGTATGTGTGTAGATGGGTAAGAAAAAAATATTGAATCCATTTTGAATTCAGGCTGTAACACAACAAAATGTGGAATAAGTAAAGGGGTATGAATACTTTCTGAATGCACCGGTGGTGTATGTGGGTGGGTGTTTGTGATTGTGTGTGTGTGTGTGGGAGGGGGGGGGGGGTGTTTGTGTATGTGAGGGTGTTTGTGTGTGTGTCTCCAGGCCTGCTCTGAGATCTATCACAGGGTGAGAGAGAGAGTGATGCAGGGGATAGAGTGTAGCTGCGGCGGGGAGAGGCCGAGGGTCAGCGCTCTACCCGCCTGCAGACACCAGCCACAGGGGCTATCCATTACTCCCTGCTAATTGGAGTTTCCCTCCGGGTCAGCCGAGCTCACTGTAGTGCCTCCGCCGTGGAGGGCCCCATATTATTTCCAACACTATGTCATTCCTGATGTCCTTTTTACCCCCTCTCCTCTCCCCCTTTAAGAAGAAGGGGATAAGGGAAGGAGTGCTAGCCGATCTCCCTCCACCACCACAGCTGGTTAATAAGAAAAGTCTGTGTCTCCTCCCTGGACCATTCATCACATCAGATGGTAATATCTTCAAAGGTCAGACTGAGTCGTAAAGAAAAAAGAGCCTTGGCTAAACTTTCCTGTGGATTTTTGAGGGTCTAATCACCAAATCTGAAGTGTCTCTTTTGATTGGCTTGTGATGGGTTTCTTTCAAAGTGATTGATTACCTTATAAGGGATTACATTCTGCCTGGTCTGTACTGAAGATTTAGGGCTTAATGCAACGTCTCAAATAACAGATTATTGCTGACGTTCAGGTGTAAGAAAAATACATGATAAAATGGTGTAAAATAAGAACAGAGCACAACATGGTAATAGATAGGGTAGAATCTAGGACAGACTGGAAAAAACAACAGTTTGACACAAGCATTAACAAAAAAGATAAAAAGAGTCGAGAAGAGGAGAAGAGATAGAAAGAAAAAGAAGAAAAGATTGAAGGGAAATAAAGCAGTAGAGGAGATAAACACTGCTCCTGTCTGACAAGTGTCACACTTGCGCTTCGATCCAGCCTTCCTCCTGTGCTAATGACTGTCAACATGACAAGCAGGGCAGTCTGAAGGGGGAGAAAATTACTCGCTGAAAAGCAATTGACTGACCGCCATCATTTCTCAGGAAACCAGTGACCTGTGAATATTTCATTATGGGGAAAGTCGTGCGGCCCATACAAATGGGTCCAGGGGCCCGGGGATGTGGATGGCCCTGCCGTCCCCAGGCTGGGGCCACGCTGGTCTGTTTCTGCCTGCCTGCCTGGTAGTCTTTTTATTACCACTACACAGCACTTATTTCAATACAAAGTCAGGGGGAATACATTTACACAGATAGTTACAGGTCATTGTTAGTTTCAATAGTTGGTGTTGTGTTATAATAGGGGATTGGATGTGGAGGGTGTTAGGATAATACAGGTACTGTGTCTACTGAGGTGATATTTGCTTATCTTTGAGAGGGGGGAGAGAGAGAGAGAGAGAGAGAGGGGGGGAGAGAGAGAGAGAGAGAGAGAGAGAGAGAGAGAGAGAGAGAGAGAGAGAGAGAGAGAGAGAGAGAGAGAGAGAGAGAGAGAGAGAGATGAAGGGTAGAGAGACAGTCTCATAGATGTCAACAGGTCTAACCCAGACGTTCTTTTGCCCTCTGCGCGGCATTCATCTTACATTGAGGGAACATCAGAGGCCTTCGAATGGAGAGGGGCAGGAAGAAAAGAGAAGATGAGAAAATATGAAAGAAAATCAATCCAGCACTAGCTTGATTGATCGGTGGAGTTTTAGACAATTTCATCAGGAGACTCCACTAACCAGAGATGACACGACCCATATTGGAGGGAGAATGCATTGTGGAGATTGATACCCGCATTAGAGGCATCAGGTCGGATAAACACAGCTCTGGCAGTAAATACACTGTGCCCGTTTGCCCCCTCAATGACGACTTAATGCCACAGAAATCCAGGCAGCCCACACTTTTCTTTACAAACTTTGACTGGACTGGATAATTGAGTCAATTAAGTACACCATAATCTTTAGCAAGGATCTGTGTCCTCAGAGAAAGTTTGGGTTATGGTTTGTGTTATGGTTTATGCTATGGTTTATGCTATGGTTTGTGTTTTGGTTTGTGTTATGGTTTATGTTATGGTTTGTGTTATGGTTTGTGTTATGGTTTATGCTATGGTTTATGCTATGGTTTATGTTTTGGTTTGTGTTATGGTTTGTGTTATGGTTTGAGTTATGGTTTGTGTTATGGTTTGTGTTTTGGTTTGTGTTTTGGTTTATGTTATGGTTTATGTTATGGTTTGTGTTATGGTTTGTGTTATGGTTTGTGTTATGGTTTATGTTATGGTTTGTGTTATGGTTTGTGTTATGGTTTATGTTATGGTTTGTGTTATGGTTTGTGTTATGGTTTATGTTATGGTTTGTGTTATGGTTTATGTTATGGTTTGTGTTATGGTTTATGTTATGGTTTGTGTTATGGTTTGTGTTATGGTTTATGTTATGGTTTGTGTTATGGTTTATGTTATGGTTTGTGTTTTGGTTTGTTGTATGGAGAGAACTTGAGATGTTCTCTATTTATCAAAAGGTCTTAGGAAAGAGGCTCACTTGTGATTCCAATCCAGGTCCTAGTGTTACACATACATTTATGCTCTTCATCAGACTTTTCGTATTGAACATGTATATATCCGTGTGAATCACTTACAAATTATACTTCCCATAAATTCACATTGTTCTACTCACAGCTGCCCTCAAAATGTACATTGAAATACATCTAAAATATACTAACTAACTTCATCCTTCATTCTCAAGTCTACCAAGAAAAGAGTAAAATGGACTGATTGTACAACATCTATTTCTACCTGCTCTAATGAAAGAAACTCCACATTCACCAAGGTAGGTATATGTCAAGACAGGGGGGGGGGGGGGTTGGGGAGTAGAGAGGGACAGGGGGAATACTGCTGATCCAGAAGATCAGGCCAGGAAGCATGAAATACTACAGAAGAAGAAGAAAAGGACAAAAGGAGCCACCAGGGCCTGATCACATCAGGCTGACAGGAAGTAATGGAGGGTCACAGAGGGTCAGATGACTGATCCAGGGACATTGGACAAAGTAACAATTTCGCCGCTGGGTAAATATTTCAGCAGCGCTTGGTCGTGTAGTGTAGGGCAACCAGACACCCTCTAAAATACAATAAATAGACACCTGTAATAAAACACTCTCCACACAAACACACATATTCTCCGGTGCACACACAATAACCATCTTTAAGACACACGCACACACACACAAACACACACAAACACACGCTGTGGAAAATTCTCAGCTGAGAATTCTCAATAAATACAATTACAGAGAGCTGTCACATAATCATTCTTTTGCCTTTAGCTAAATCACTCAAATATGCTGGGTGGCATAGAGTGGACGTTACCTTTAGTGTGGATGGAAATTCAGCCCTGTATTAATGTATTAAGCAGGAGGAAGAGCGTGACCGTGACTGGTGGTGACATTTGCACTGATCTGCGCTTCAACTCTCTAATGCAACAAAAAGGCGTCTCCGATTCCTGTCTCATATCTAGTTTAAAATGAAAGCCCCAATGATCCTGAAGGATTTTACAGCGTGACAGTGACACATGAATAAAGAAAGAGAAACCTTGTATTCTCCAGCACATCAGACTGGCACTTCTCCAAATGAGAACTGGAGTGGCCCATTGATGTGGCACCAGGGCTGGTGTGACAGGGCACATGGATGTGATCCATATTTCATTGGCTGAACATCACTTGCACCAGCTAGTGAAATCAAATCCAACTCAACCCCTTTGTTGACTACCCAGGGAGGCCCTTCCGTTCAGTACATCACCATGAGTAACTAGTCAAAACACAGAGTATGTCTCTGTTACAGAACTTCTCCACTGAGGCCCCTGCTGTATACTTGGCCGTTGTTTACTCTGGCCCCAGAGTGGGTTACATGAGGTATTTCCCCCCTCTTACAGTGAGAGAGGCGAGGTATGGGGTGGGGGATGAGTGTGGTGCGTTGGTGGCAGCGGTGGGATACAGTACGTCTCTCATCCTCTGCTCTACATTATTGCATGTCTGCAGTAAAGTTGATTAAAGCACTGATGCAGATGTGAACCTTTCACCCTCTCTACCTTTCATCAGTGGCAGGGGGGAGAGCCTTCCCCTCTCTGCTGTGCCATGTAGGCACACAGCCTTAACTATGAAGACTATATTACAGTGCCCTTAAAGGATAATCAGAATCTCACCATGGGTAGAATAGGGAGCTTGGGGATAGGGATGGTGGTTGGAGGTTGGGAGGGGTTGCCTGGTAGTGTCTCATTTATCAAACACCTCCAGGAGAGGGTACCGCACCACCTCCACCCCACCCACCCACCACCTAACAACGTCTCGCATGAGAAACTTCTCCTGCCTCCTCAGTGAGACTCTCTTTGAGAATGCATCGATGGATCCTGGTGCACAGTCCTCGTGACAAACTAGTGTGACATGTAATGAGCTGGAATATAGTCTTGACTACGGCCATTAGAAAGGGTCCTCCGTAGTCTCGGTGAGTCTGTGTGAGACGTAGTGCTATCCATACCGTAGCTTTGTGCCGTGCACCATGTGAACTCTTAACCCCCATCCCATCTACATGTTCCCCACTCTCCCCCTCCAACACGTCTCTCTCAGTTCCATGTCCTCATCCCCAGCCATTCTCCCACTCTGAAACAACTATCATGGCCACAATGACTTCTTGGACTGGATTCAATAGGTTCTTTGAGAAAGGGGAAAACTGTTGTGCTCAGAAGGAATCAATCAGTGCTTCTCAGCGTAATTCGATTCTATTCACAAAGGGCCAGGGAGGCAATCTTAAAATGGAAATGCCACTTTGCTAGAAGCGGAGGGGAGGCAAGGAGGAGATGTGCGTGAGGAATAGTTTGCATGGTAAAACACTGTCTCATAAGGACACTGCAGCTTTCAATCATGCTGCCATATATTACAAGCCATTACAGTCTATGTGCTGAGTGCAACAAAACTTGGCTTAAGTGGGTTATCGTTTTCAGCCTCGCCAAATAATCATGGTGATGTAGCGGGGATCTTGTACTGTCGCTAGTGAATCTCACACACCTCCCTCTCCCCTCGTCCACGCAGGCAGGCACACACTGCTGCTGCAGCTATACCACTACCGCTGCGGCTTGTGAACATTTAAATGTGCTCGGCTGACATTTTGCAAACCACAGTCATTTAAAGTGGCTGCCATGGACATATGACACTCCTAGAAAAAAGGGTTCTAAAAGGGTTCTTCCCCATAGGTCAACCCTTTTTGGTTCCAGGTAGAACCCTTTATACCTGGAACCCTTTAGGGTTCTATGTAGAGGGTTTTTTGTGTAAAGGGTTCTACATGAAACCCAAGAGTTATACCTGGAACCAAAAAGGGTTCTTCAAAGGGTTATCTTATGGTGACAGCCAAAGAACCCTTTTAAGTTCTAGATAGCATTTTTTAAGTTGTAGTGTAGATCATTTTTAAACAACTTGTTGCTTCTATCCAGAACCGCTGTTTAGTTTCTAGGACATAAAAACGGATCACATTTTGGGCAAAACCGAGGCTTCAAAAGCTGTTTGATAAAAATTAAATTTACATTTTAGTCATTCAGCAGATGCTCTTATCCAGAGCAACTTACAGTTAGTGCATTTATCTTAAGATAGCAAGGTGGGACAATCACATATCACAGTCATATTAAGTACATTTTCAATAAAGTAGTTATCAGCAAAGTCAGTGGTTTAGGAAAAGACAAGTACAGGTAATTCTTATTCCCCCCCCCCTTTTTTTTGTGTGTGTGTGTGTGTGTGTGTATGTGTGTGTGTGTGTGTGGGGGGGGAGGGGTTATTTCAGATACTCTTCAAAGAGGTAAGGTTTCAGAAATTTTCGGGACATGGGCAGGGACTCCGCTGACCTGACATTAGGGAAAGCTTGTTCCACCAAATCAAACGTGTTGCTCCATAATCGGAGGACAGGAGAAGAACACCTGTTGATACAGTATGAACCGGTGCAGCCAGTTACTGTGACCAGCATCATTTTGAAACACAGTTCATGTAATGGCAATCATCTCTGTGGGAATAGATGTGAGCTTTAGAACACGTTTCACAAACAAATGTTGCTCTGAAAAAAAAGGCTACAATGGATTTGGTGCTTCTAACACCTCAGCAGTTTTAAGTATGATGTGAAAAATGCAATGTAACACAGAGCTGTCATGACAACTGTGGGATATTTAAGGCACTTACGGTGCTGTACAGTCAATGTTATCTGTCTAAATACTTCTGAAGAAGCCACATGGTTTGTGGGTAAAGTGGGTAAAGCCAGAACGGCTAACTCTGCCTGTGTACAATACGAGTGATCCTGGCCTGTTGGTTCCTCCCAGCGAGCAGGATGTCCCTTATCTCTAGAGCTAAAATGTGGTTGAGGCTCCGGTCAGCTTCCTTAACCGCTATCTGGTTGTCCCTCCTGCGCCTCTCAGCTTCCACCCCCCTCCCCCACCCCCATCCCTCTGCTGCTCTGGGAAGGCTCAGTTTCTCCAACTCAAACCAGCCTCAGTCAGTACAGGATGGGATGGAGATGGAGATGGAGGGGAGAGGGGTATTGAGGGTTTTAGTATATGTAGACGGGGGACATTGTTAGAGGCAAACCCACAGGACTGTACTGGGGCCCGGCTCTGTCTTGGCACAAAGGCTGGGTACTGGATGCTGAATCATTCATGGAGTCGGTCTATGCCCCATGCAGATGTGCCTGCCGGCCAAGGGCTCCTCTGCTTCCCGCTGCCCAGAAAGTTTGGGAGGAAAGCTAAGCTGCAGCCCAATATGATAATGGAGGAGGCCCACCCTCCAGTGAGGCTGTCGATCATATCCTATGAACAGCATTGATGAATAATCCTCTCTAAGGAGGAAGGAGCTCTTCTCACTTTAGGATGGAGCACATTAGATTCCAATGCCAGGACTAAGAGCTGCATAGACCCAAAGCTCTAAATGTGTTTCGGGGTATTAGACTGACATTAAATCAAACATGCACCGCAGTAAATTATCATCAATCCTGTGCCATATAAAATGCACATTTCAAGTACCGCAATTAATCAAACCAATTTAACTGGGTGAAACAAAGCAAAGCAAATGTTACATTTATTCAGTGCAGAAACAATGTGATTTTTCTCTTGTTCAGGTTTGATTGAACCTCTAAGTTTGTGTAGGGAAAAAGCTTCACCCTTCTACAACACCTATCTGAAAGTGAGGCACCATTATCTGTCAAGGACTGTTTATATAAAATGTGCACCTGAAGATAAAACCAGCGCTGCTTCTCTTTCATCTAGCGTAACGACAAGAATGTCACTATTGTTGTCTGCTCACATTTCCTGATCAAAGTCGCTCAGTTCCCAGACACTCAAATCACACTCATACTTCAGTCTACTAGTTGAACTCTCCGTTGATGAAATCAATACTTCTCTTTGATTTCAGCTGAAAATGACACATCTATAAACACCATAACAGTCAGATGACAAGAAAACATAAAACTGTATTTAACCCCTTGTATTGTGAATAGATACGTTGGTGGAATGGCGTTAATGTGGGGTGTTCGTTACCAATTAACGTTTATTGTGTATGCCAACAAGTTTTGTGTATTTTATAACTAAAATGTTGCATTTGAAAGGGAACAACTTATTTGATATATTCTTATATAAGAACATTAAGACAGTATTCACACCCCATTACTTTACATTTTGTTGTGTTACTACCTGAAGTTAAAATTGATTACATTGAGATTTTGTGCGCTGATATACACACATTACCCTATAATGTCAAAGTGGAATTTTGTTTGTAGAACATTTTAGAAATGAATAAAAACGTAAAGATGAAATGTCTTGAGTCAACAGGTATTCAACCCCTTTGTTATGGCAAGCCTAAATAAGTTCAGGAGTAAAAATCGCATAACAAATCGCATAATAAATTGCATGGATTCCGTGTTCAATGGTTACCATGATTTTTGAATGACTACCTCATCTCTGTACACCACACATACAATTATCTGTAAGGTTCATCAATCGAGGAATGAATTTCAAACACAGATTCAACCACAAAGACCAGGGAGGTTTTTCAATGCCTCGCAAAGAAGGGCACCGATGGTAGATGTGTAAATAAACATTTAAAAATAACAGATGCTGAATATAAGTTATTAATTAGGCTTTGGATGGTGTATCAATACACTGAGTCACTAAAAAGATACAGGTGTCCTTCCTAACTCTGACTCCTAACTCAGTTGCTGGAGAGGAAGAAAACTGATCAGGGATTTCACCATGAGGCCAATGGTGATTTTAAAACAGTTACAGAGTTTAATGGTTGTGATATGAGAAAACTGAGGATTTATTAACAACATTGTAGTTGCTCCACAATACTAACGTAAATGACAGAGTGAAAAGAAGGAAGCCTGTACAAGATAAAAAAATATTAAAAAACAGGCATCCTGTTTGCAACAAGGCAATTAAGTAATACCGCAAAAAAATGTGGCAAAGAAATTAACTTTTTGTCTTGAATACAAAGTGTTATGTCTGGGGCAAATCCAACACATCACTGAGTACTACTCTTCATATTTTCAAGCATGGTGGTGGCTGCATCATGTAATGGGTATGCTTGTCATCGGCAAGAACTAGGGAATGTCTTTTAGGAAAGAAATGTATGGAATTCACCTTTCAGCAGGAAAATAACCTAAAACACAAGGCCAAATATACACTGTGTTGTTTAGTATGAGTGGCCTAGTTACAGTTTTGACTAAAATCCTCTTGAAAATCTATGGCAAGACCTGAAAATGGCTGTCTAGCCATGATCAACAATCAACTTGACGGAGCTTGAAGAATTTTTTCAATAATAATGAACAAATATTGTACAATCCAGGTGTGCAAAGCTCTTAGAGACTTACCTATAAAGACTCACAGCTGTAATCACTGCCAAAGGTGCTTCTACAAAATATTGATGTAAGGGTGTGTATTTCATTTTAATTTTCAATACACTTGCTAAAATTTCAAAAAACATGTTTTCACTTTGTCATCATGGCGTATTGTGTGTAGATGGGTGAGAAAAAAATTATATTTAATCCATTTTGAATTCAGGCTGTAACACAACAAAATGTGAAATAAGTAAAGGGGTTTGAATACTTTCTGAATGGACTGTATTTTCATAATGTCTCAAATTATTTATTTTGGGTGAAACGGAAAAGGTAAACAAATACATAATTTCTACACTGGCAATCTTGATTGTCATTTCACTGAATAACTCAACCAAAACTCACCAGAATTCGCCAGCGGATAAAAAGGACGACATTCCATTTGTGAGATTGTTTTGATGCAGTGCTTATCGGCCTCATTCAACGCTGAGACTGCTGCTGCATTGGCAATGCTAATCGACATGTGAATGAGGCGAGGGAGGGAGGTGGATTCACCGAGTGTATTGCTCTCCTCACTGTAGCCCCTCCACTCTCAGAATAGCCCCCAGCTTTATCTTCAGCTGCTTCGCGAGTGCTTGCCTGTAGCTTCAGCCTTCTGTATTTTTGCAAAAGGGACAACAAAACACTTGTTTCTTGGGCGTTGGGGAAAAGCCTGAATCTGAGAGGATTACAGTCACAATGGGGATCTCAGCAGTCTCTCACATACGCCGAGACACACACTCTTTCTCGCAGGGGTTGCCGAGTGGGAACGAACTGCTCTACAAAGGCCAGGGCCTTGGCAAGGTAATTAACCCAGGGTGCTTGTTTCACATGGCAGAGTCCATTAAGTACCATGTCACATTGATGTCAGGGTAAAGGGAGCAGGCACACACGCACACAGATACACACACGCACACACGCGCATGCATGCACTCACAGTCTGAGGACGGACCAAAAGCAGAATGAGTAGTGGAGATAAGTGAGAGAAAAAGAGAAACAGAAACAGGGGAGGGGTGAAGTGGCAGGCTGCTAGGCCTCTCTAATCAGTAGTAGTCCAACTCCCCTGCAGGTTTGGCCATCGATCGACAGGCAGCTCTACCAGCCTGGCCCAGCCTGGTGATGAGAGAAGAGGCAGGGGGAGAATGGATGTAATACCCCTATATTGGCTCTAATTGCCCTGTCTTGGTTACCACCCCCCCAGCTGTCCTAGCAAAATGGCCCCACACTGATGGACCCACAGTTCTGCTGGCAGAGCATGGAAATGGTCTGTGATTTAAGGCCATTAGGCACAGATGACCACACAGAGCTGTCAGAGAGAGAAGGCCACAACAGCAGCGTGGGTAGTAGGCATTAGCTAAAGAAGGAAGTGGGCACACTCATCTCCCTAAACCGCGACAATGAACAAACCACCAAGGCGGTGGGACTTTAACACACACACTCCTCTCAGAGTAGCGCTAGGTCTCAGATAACATTGTCCCCACAGAAGTGACTTCCACACACCCTAACTGAGGTTTATCTCCCACTTAACAGATGAGCCAGAGGAAACAAGAGAGCCACTCAGGGATGGAGTAGAGAGGATAGCAGCTATAGAAAGATGGAGAGAGACAGAGAGGGAGAGAGACAGAGAGGGAGAGAGAGAGAGGGGAGGTAAAGACAAAGCAGCAAAGTGAAACCGTTCTAGCAGGAGTGGCATTGTTAGTGTTGCCGACATAGAAGGTGTGGTGGCTGGGGTTGGGAGAGGTAGGGAGAGGAGGGGGAGGAGAGACAGAAAGGGGTTTCTCCATCTCCCCTTTAAGCTGGAATATGTAACTTTTTGGGCAACCCGACCAAATTCATGTAGAATTATGAGATATAGATCTGTCATTCTCATTGAAAGCAAGTCTAAGAAGTGGTAGATTTTGTTCTATGTGCGCTATTTCTATGCTTTCCGTTCTTAAGTTAGTTTTTGCGTCTGTTACTTTCGGTTTTATACACCAGCTTCAAACAGCTGAAAAAAAATGTGGTTATGGAAAATATATTTCTTAGCGGTTTAGATGGTACAATGATTTTCTACACTATACTTGCTTTTTTTGTCACATAAACTGAAATTAGGCGAACTATTCAAATTTTTGCAACCAGGAAATGGTGGAGAGATTTCTGCATATTGTACCTTTAAGATGAGGATCACATTGAGTGCTGCCTTAAAGTTGATTACATGGAGTGCCTTGTGAGCGGCGTGCCGTGGCGTAGCGTGCTCACGGATGGGTCTGTGCCCGCGCTTCTTTGAGCTACCAACATGACACGCCGCCCAGAGCAGAGCAGTGAAGGCAGCAATTAAATCAGGGGACTGACTGGACTGAGGCTCAGACAGACATCCAGCCAGAACACCACACCGCCCAGACTGACTGGACACTGTGCTGATTTGTGCACTGTCACCAAGAATAGAGCCATGTATTTTTAATCAATGTCAAAGTGATGCAGTGCATGTTTGCCTAAAAAAATCCACTGACAAACACTAATGCAGAAACACTAACCCCCAGAGGGGCTTGCAGCAGGCTGACACACACTGGACCCAACCTTCCAGAGACTGACCTGAACATCTTACCTCAGTTTAACTTTAAATCTACAACACAAAGAAAAATGGCCCAACCTGTTTATTTTTTAGCACTATACGATACAGGAGATGGAAAGGGTTGCAATTTACCCAACCAATTAAGATTTTAATAATGTTACAATATTTAATAGTTTAAAAAAAATCACAATTATAATAATGCAGTGGGGCTGCAGGCTGATAATTAGAGATTGTTGGATCCATTGCCATCCCTCAGGGCAGACACATGCTGACGTTCCTGCAGGTTATCTGGTATCGGGAATCATTCCTGAAGCATAAACAAGCCAGGGAGATAGGCTGGCTGCCCTCCAAAAGGCTGTCTCCTCACTTTTACAGGCCTCTTTTCCCCTTTCAGCTAATTCAGCCCCAAATATCGACAAGCAGACAATGCCCAGTCAAAATGAGAGAGAGAGAGAGAAAGAGCAAGAGAGAGAGAGAGAGAGAAACGGGTAGAGAGAGAAGAGGGAGAGAGAGGAGGAGGAGAGAGAGAGACAAAGAGAGAGAGAGAGAGAAAGGAGGGACGATGGGGTGAAGGTAGGAAATAGAAGCCAACGAGGTAAGGTACTGTATGTAGTTAAGTTGCAAAAAAGGTAAAATTATAAGTGTATTCCACTCACATAACCAAGGTCTGACAAAACTAAAGTGGTCAAAACATGTGTTTGAGAAAGGGAGGTAGAACGGGAGAGAGAAAAAGAGAGATCATGCCTTATTTCTCCTCCCTGAGAACAGACGGTTGACAGTGACAGCCATGGTACAAAAGATCATTAAGCCAAAGACCATTGACCTAGGGAGGATGCTCACTGATCCCTCACTGAAACATGGTGCATTAAAGGGCTTCTAGATGATTGCTTTAGAGTTATGGGACTACAGTACACGGACTGGCACAGGCAGAGCTGTTGGCGTAAATGAATTCAGAGCCACAGCTCTGTGAGAAGACATTATTCTCTTAACTTCGCTGGCTCTTTTATTGGTACACAAGACCGTTTACAGTCTTGGCCCCTATTTGGAACCAACCATGTAATCTGACAACGAGTTCAATTTGACGATAAACATGATGGAATTATCACAGTTCAGATGTGCCAAAACACTCTCCCTCATCACAAGGAAATTGAGGAAATTGTCAAACACAATCTATATAAGGTGTGTTATAAACAGAAGACTTGAGAACGACCCCTGAACTCACTGGAGCCCTGCGATGGACAGGAGGGGCATCCGTGTTGAGGACGCCTTGTCAGTCAACAGCCAGGCTCTGCATAGTTTAACACACTATAAAATATTAATTTGCTAAGTGGTACAGCCTTTTGCCCTTTGAGAGGCTCATGCATTGTTTAGGCTGCCGAGAGGAGGAGGTGGGTAGTGTTGGTGGTGGGAGGGGGCGGTGTTGGTGGTGGTGGTGGTGGGAGGGAGCGGTGTTGGTGGTGGTGGTGGTGGGAGGGAGCAGTGTTGGTGGTGGTGGTGGTGGTGGTGGGAGGGAGGGAGCGGTGTTGGTGGTGGTGGTGGTGGGAGGGAGCGGTGTTGGTGGTGGTGGTGGTGGGAGGGGGCGGTGTTGGTGGTAGTGGTGGTGGTGGTGGTGTTGGTGGTGGGAGGGGCGGTGTTGGTGGTGGTGGTGGTGGGTGGTGTTGGTGGTGGTGGGAGGGGGCGGTGTTGGTGGTGGTGGTGGTGGGAGGGAGCGGTGTTGGTGGTAGTGGGAGGGGGCGGTGTTGGTGGTGGTGGGAGGGGGCGGTGTTGGTGGTGGTGGGAGGGGGCGGTGTTGGTGGTGGTGGGAGGGGGCGGTGTTGGTGGTAGTGGGAGGGGGCGGTGTTGGTGGTATTGGGAGGGGGCGGTGTTGGTGGTGGTGGGAGGGGGCGGTGTTGGTGGTAGTGGTGGTGGGAGGGAACGGTGTTGGTGGTGGTGGTGGTGGGAGGGAGCGGTGTTGGTGGTGGTGGTGGTGGGAGGGTGCGGTTTTGGTGGTGGTGGGAGGGGGCGGGGTTGGTGGTGGTGGGAGGGGGCGGTGTTGGTGGTAGTGGGAGGGGGCGGTGTTGGTGGTGGTGGTGGTGGGAGGGAGCGGTGTTGGTGGTAGTGGGAGGGGGCGGTGTTGGTGGTGGTGGGAGGGGGCGGTGTTGGTGGTGGTGGGAGGGGGCGGTGTTGGTGGTGGTGGTGGTGGGAGGGAGCGGTGTTGGTGGTAGTGGGAGGGGGCGGTGTTGGTGGTGGTGGGAGGGGGCGGTGTTGGTGGTGGTGGGAGGGGGCGGTGTTGGTGGTGGTGGGAGGGGGCGGTGTTGGTGGTAGTGGGAGGGGGCGGTGTTGGTGGTAGTGGGAGGGGGCGGTGTTGGTGGTGGTGGGAGGGGGCGGTGTTGGTGGCAGTGGTGGTGGGAGGGAGTGGTGTTGGTGGTAGTGGGAGGGGGCGGTGTTGGTGGTAGTGGGAGGGGGCGGTGTTGGTGGTGGTGGGAGGGGGCGGTGTTGGTGGCAGTGGTGGTGGGAGGGAGCGGTGTTGGTGGTGGTGGTGGTGGTGGTGGGAGGGAGCGGTGTTGGTGGTGGTGGTGGTGGTGGTGGGAGGGGGAGGTGTTGGTGGTGGTGGGAGGGGGCGGTGTTGGTGGTGGGAGGGGACGGTGTTGGTGGTAGTGGGGAGGGGGCGGTGTTGGTGGTAGTGGGAGGGGGCGGTGTTGGTGGTGGGAGGGGCGGTGTTGGTGGTGGTGGGAAGGGGCGGTGTTGGTGGTGGTGGGAGGGGGCGGTGTTGGTGGTAGCGGGAGAGGGCGGTGTTGGTGGTGGTGGAAGGGCGCGGTGTTGGTGGTGGTGGTGTTGGTGGTGGTGGGAGGGGGCGGTGTTGGTTGGGGTGTTGGTGTTGGTGGTAGTGGGAGAGGGCGGTGTTGGTGGTGGTGGGAGGGCGCGGTGTTGGTGGTGGTGGTGGTGGTGGTGGTGGTTGTGGGAGGGAGCGGTGTTGGTGGTGGTGGTGGTGGTGGTGGGAGGGAGCGGTGTTGGTGGTGGTGGGAGGGAGCGGTGTTGGTGGTGGTGGTGGTGGTGGTGGTGGTGGTGGTGGTGGGAGGGAGCGGTGTTGGTGGTGGTGGGAGGGAGCGGTGTTGGTGGTGGTGGTGGTGGTGGTGGTGGTGGGAGGGAGCGGTGTTGGTGGTGGTGGTGGTGGTGGTGGGAGGGAGCGGTGTTGGTGGTGGTGGGAGGGGGCGGTGTTGGTGGTGGTGGTGGTGGTGGTGGTGGTGGTGGTGGTGGGAGGGAGTGGTGTTGGTGGTGGTGGTGGTGGTGGTGGGAGGGAGCGGTGTTGGTGGTGGTGGGAGAGGGCGGTGTTGGTGGTGGTGGGAGGGAGCGGTGTTGGTGGTGGTGGTGGTGGTGGTGGTGGTGGTGGGAGGGAGCGGTGTTGGTGGTGGTGGTGGTGGTGGTGGGAGGGAGCGGTGTTGGTGGTGGTGGGAGGGGGCGGTGTTGGTGGTTGTGGGAGGGGGCGGTGTTGGTGGTGAGAGGGGGTGGTGGTGGGAGGGGGCGGTGTTGGAGGTCGTGGTGTTGGTAGTGGTGGTGGTGGGAGGGGGCAGTGTTGGTGGTGGTGGTGGGTGGGAGGGGGTGGTGTTGGTGGTGGGTGTGAGGGGGGGTGAGTTATTAATATCCTAATAGGTGAAGTAGGCCAGTCACAATGGTCCATCAGGAACTACACTGTACAATACTGTAGTTTGGGCTCAGCTAATGAAAGCCACTGTCTCAACTCTGCCACACGATAACACATCAGCCCTCTGCATGGTGCTCTGATCAGGGCTATATCAAATGAAAGGGACTGCATTTATCCATCCGTACGAATAATGGGTATTAATTTTCAACTAATTGAAAATAACTTCTGGCTAATTTACCCTAGGGCTCGGACCATATCAGCAAGTGCTAAATTACTGCCAATTGACCGTGGGCTGATGGTTGCAAGACAAATCAAGCTGAAAGCAAGACCCTAGAGGACTGGCACGAGGCTTGGTGAATGGCAGCTCTGGTCGAGCCCCGTGACATTCTGGATAAGACATGGTGGAGGTGTCACATTCTTCAAACTCCCAGTGCCCTACTACTAATATGATGCAGTATCACTACCCTCCCTCTCATGCTCCCGGCCACAACCCACACTAATGCCTGGGCCAGCAGTGGTCACAGCATTCCCGGCAAACACAACCCAATCTTTAACCTCGTTACAGTGCGCATGATATACTTTGCAAGCAGGGGCCAAGGGTTTATCCATTATGAATGAGACCCATATTACTCCGGGCATTAGCAATGTATGAGCTGGGATTTAGAAGCACAAGGTCTGGGATTTTTCTGCCTCCTTGTTCTTCCCCTAGCACTTCTTCCTTCTCTCCCTCCCATCCACTAACATAGTGCTGCTCCTTGCCACGTGCTCCGGCTCGAACACTGCCTGACTGGCTCCCATCTCCATCGCAACCCGCCCTACAGTAGCTCTTCCCTGACAGCTCGTCTGGGTTGGGCCCTGCCTGTCCGATCCCAAGCTCCTTTACTCTGATGCTGGGAGTTTGAAAAGGCAGGGCCCTGCCTGGGGCTGCAGCAGCCAACTGATCTCTGCTTTTGCTCTCTCCATCGCTCCCCGCGCTAACCCAGCCGACCCTACCCACCATCACTGGCATAGCCCTGTCTCTTTCAGTCTGATCTCGCATGTCTAATACCTTTGTGATAGTATTTGATCTTGCAAAGCCCCCCAACTGAATTTTTTATGAAATGCCACAAAAAAACACAGAAAAAAACCATGAAGACAGCAGCTACTTATTCATCTGTATATCATATGATATATGAACACAGATCAAAATAAAATTTTCAGAAAACTGTGAATATGGTGTGTGTATGGTAGAAACCGGCACTGTTGGTGGGCAGTACAATAACAAAGAGGCAGCAATAAACCATTTTTAGAGCCTATCGCCAGCTGAATCAGAAAACTAAATGATACATGCATATACCCCTCCCCCATCTACCACACACACCAGCACTTACAAACAACCAATCAATTCCGTGGGAGCGTTAGTGAGGGAGCGGTAGTAATGGCGAAGGCCTCTATACTGCTTAGCTCGGTGATTCTGATCGTGAGGGGAGGGTGAGGTGGGCTGGGGAGATGCAGCATGTGCTAGTGCTCTCCATGGAGCTCTGAACTCCCCAGGGCTGCACCCCTCCCTCCTCTCCCCCTCCCTTCCCTCTCTATTGCAGGGGAATAAGATTACAGAGGCCTCCAGGGAGAGCCCATCTCCCAGCGTGCATCAGGGTACCCTGCTGTTCGCCTGAACAAGAGACGCACTTCAAAATGTCTTGCTGCTTCTAACATTGGGGGCTCTGATCCAGCATTTGCCATGCTTTTAAAATGATCACAACAGCGGCTCAAACAATTAACCCTGACCAAGTGGCTCTGGGTTTGAATGGAAAATTGCCCGTGATGACCAGCAACATCTCTGGACACTGGGGAGACGAGATGTAAAGTCTGGTTCAGAGCCATAATGACTGTGAAACCGCAGACTGAGCCATTAACGGACAAGGTAAAGTATGTCCACTCATCCCTTGTCATCCTCCATGTAAAAGGAAATAAATACAATCTGGTGGGTTTCAGCCACAACAAATGGAGGACAGGAAGGATCGCAGCGTGGCGAGGGGAGCAGCGGAGCGACGAGAGGCCTGAACGAGGCCTATTATGACAGGAAGTTCCACTCATCAGCCATTCAGGGCTCTGTAAGAGGAGACATAAATCAATGGCATGCCAATTATGACACCACACTGAGCAGTGTGAGTGCAGGGAATTAGCCGCGCAAATCAGAGGATCAGGTTCAGTTAGATGGGCTCCTCTGGAGTGGAGAGGGGGAACAGAACCACCACAGGGAGGATGGTGGAAGGAGAGAGAGATGGAGAAAGAAACAGAGAGAGAGCTGCAGGGAGAAAATATAAGACAGAAGAAGGAAGAAGAGAGAAGGCAGACATCTGATGAAATGTGAAGAAGTTCATAAAAAAATAAAAATCAACCCTATCAAATCCATTCCTCTGCCTGAGTTGGGATATGAAACTAGCTACAGCTGGATGGAAGAAAGCTAAAGAGCCAGTGTAAGCCCATTAGCCAGTCTTCACTAAGCCTGAGAGGAGGAGTGAGGTGTCTGTGCTATGAGACCACAGCCGCCGCACGTCAACAACACTTCTCATATCTTACCCTTTCACACAGAGATCTCTCCAGAATATAAACATGTATGTTCACCTCACCTCCCCCTGCAATCACGCAGGCATCTCTGCCGATCAGGGGGGAACCTGCACGCAGCACGCAGGTTCTACACAGGACGTGGCTATGGGCCTGAACACGGAACACGCCGCCCCGACACCACTGAGCACAGCTGTTTCCCAGAACTTTGATTCTGATTAAATAGAAACAGAACAGCCTATTAAAGTCATTAACATAAATCTAAAGTGTGCAGGGGGATGTATGCAGGGGGATGTGCACCAAAGGGTATGCAGCATGCACAGTAATGTAGTGCATATATTAAAGAAAGATCTGCAACCAGCACTTGAAAGAGCATATCTTGTCAAATCTTACATATATTATTTATCACTCAGACATCAAAAACGAGACTTTGTAATAACCGTTTTAAAATTGATATGTAAAGGTAATGCAGTTTCTGAAAGTGCAAATCCACCCAAAAGTGTACACGAGACAGGGCATGAAATAATTCTCTCTATCCGGGCCAAACGTAACACACAATATCATACACCATATTGATGTTCTGCATATTATATACACTACAATAAAACACATTACTCTTCCTGAATGTTTCAGAGTTCAGTGTGAAGGTTATACTAGTGGGACTGTGGTGTGATCTACACTGTTCAGTGTGATGGTAATACTAGTGGGACTGTGGTGTAATCTACACTGTTCAGTGTGATGGTTATACTAGTGGGATCTACACTGTTCAGTGTGATGGTAATACTAGTGGGACTGTGGTGTAATCTACACTGTTCAGTGTGATGGTTATACTAGTGGGATCTACACTGTTCAGTGTGATGGTAATACTAGTGGGACTGTGGTGTAATCTACACTGTTCAGTGTGATGGTTATACTAGTGGGATCTACACTGTTCAGTGTGATGGTTATACTAGTGGGATCTACACTGTTCAGTGTGATGGTAATACTAGTGGGACTGTGGTGTGATCTACACTGTTCAGTGTGATGGTAATACTAGTGGGACTGTGGTGTAATCTACACTGTTCAGTGTGATGGTTATACTAGTGGGATCTACACTGTTCAGTGTGATGGTAATACTAGTGGGACTGTGGTGTAATCTACACTGTTCAGTGTGATGGTTATACTAGTGGGATCTACACTGTTCAGTGTGATGGTAATACTAGTGGGACTGTGGTGTAATCTACACTGTTCAGTGTGATGGTTATACTAGTGGGATCTACACTGTTCAGTGTGATGGTTATACTAGTGGGATCTACACTGTTCAGTGTGATGGTAATACTAGTGGGACTGTGGTGTGATCTACACTGTTCAGTGTGATGGTAATACTAGTGGGACTGTGGTGTAATCTACACTGTTCAGTGTGATGGTTATACTAGTGGGATCTACACTGTTCAGTGTGATGGTAATACTAGTGGGACTGTGGTGTAATCTACACTGTTCAGTGTGATGTTTATACTAGTGGGATCTACACTGTTCAGTGTGATGGTAATACTAGTGGGACTGTGGTGTGATCTACACTGTTCAGTGTGATGGTAATACTAGTGGGACTGTGGTGTGATCTACACTGTTCAGTGTGATGGTTATACTAGTGGGATCTACACTGTTCAGTGTGATGGTTATACTAGTGGGACTGTGGTGTGATCAACACTGTTCAGTGTGATGGTTATACTAGTGGGACTGTGGTGTGATCTACACTGTTCAGTGTGATGGTTATACTAGTGGGATCTACACTGTTCAGTGTGATGGTTACACTAGTGGGACTGTGGTGTGATCTACACTGTTCAGTGTGATGGTTATACTAGTGGGACTGTGGTGTGATCTACACTGTTCAGATGGAGAACAACAGGAAGTCCAGTATAAGACATTGTTACTTTTAGGAGAAACTCAACTATTATTAGTAAGTCAAGCAGGAAACTGGATAGGCTCATAATTCAGCATTAACATGATCCGGTCTTGTCCACGGCTACAGTGAGACATAAATTGTAAAGGATTTCAATACTCGGAAACACAAACATTAGCATATATTGAAGTATAGATTGTGTGTCAGCGATGTGATAGAGATGTATCCTCTGTGTGTCTAATCCCTCATCACCTCCACAAAATGAAGTACACACTCCGCCGCAGGAGAAGTGTCATTCTGGACGGCCATGTATCTGATATTCCCAGTGTGCCGGTCTCAGGTTGCACAAACACAAACACACACACACACACACACACACACACACACACACACACACACACACACACACACACACACACACACACACACACACACACACACACACACACACACACACACACACACACACACACACACACACACACACACACGTGCGTGCGCACACACGCACACACCACGGGCCTCCTGTGTGCTGTGGTGGTGGGCTGCTAGCTACTCAGTCTAATGTGTCTGTGTGATATCCAATGCCTGCCTGACTGTCAACCCTCTGTAATTTGGGCCACAATTCATCGCATGACAGATGAATGTTTTAATTGTACGCTGACCTTGATGAAATTAATGGATGCTAAATTTCAAATAGGAGTCAAAGGGGTGATGTAGGGAGAGTGTGTGTGTGTTTGTGTGTGTGTGTGTGCTGGTGGAAGTCTTGCTCCACATGTCAGATTGAGTGTGTTAAATGTCCTAGTGGAAATCTCCATTTTAGAGCCTTAGTGGCGGTTTCCATACTGCCAAGCTCTGAACATCCCTACTCTTGGTTCAATCCACAGCTGTTTACCAAGTCTTATTCCGAAGATGTACATAGAAATTGAAGGGAGAACCTAATCTGTGCGTGGGCGCCACGGTATGCTTGCTCAGTATGGCTATTCATGGCTGGGACACGAACATCAAATCCCCAGAGAATACAGCTGCCAAGATGAGATGTGTTTATACAGGGATTTTGGTTTGGGATTTTTACAATTGGATATGAAACCTATTGTCAAAAAGTGTACTGAGGGTTTTTTGTAGAAGAAATGTTGCGGGGGAAAACGAACTCAATATAGCTAAAAATGACTAAAACCAAATCAAAACTGTGTAGAAATGATAATGAACCTACATTCATACAGTCTCTTGACTGTGTTCATAAAATCATCAAAACCAAAAGCTAGACAGTCAGGAAGCATCCGGAATTCCAAAAACGATGGATAGAGGACTATCTTTTGCCAATTTTGCCAGCGAGAACATATAACACATTTTCCATTCGGTCCTCAGGACCTTGCTAAAGAGCGATTGCCCCCCCCCTGTCAAAATGAGTTTGACACCCCTGCTCTACGTTGTTGTTGCGCTCTACTGTACCTGCACACTGTCAACAATACCTCAGCATGGTGCAATGGCTAGTAAAGTAGAGGTGGGTGGGGTTATAGAAACATAAATGATTCCATTCATATTGGTGTTAGCAGAGCGGTCCGTCTCTCCCTCCCCTTTCTCTTCCTCGCTGCAGGTCTTACTGAGAGCAGTCTAGCATGGAGTGGGCTAGTTTTTTCTCCTATCCTTCACAAAAGGCTTAGAGTGTGGTCTCTTTAAAAGGTTAACAATGGGCCAGGCCAACCTTGGTTCTCCATGCTTGTAAATGCTGCTGGAAGATTCCTGTTTAGTCTTGACCACGGGGGAAGCCTCTCTATCTATATAATGCTCAGCCATAGGCCTGCATTCTAACTCAACGTCCAGTTACCGACCACACCTGCTCATACGCAAGTCCATGAGTCTGAGGCGCCGACCTTTAGAATGGTACGCTGCCATTGTAAAACACCAGGCCCCAGATGGACTATGCCCTCAGCCACATGAGCGGCTGCTCATGTGTAAACCAGCCTAACTTCCTGCATCGGCTCACCAGATCCCAATGCCTTAGAGGTCCGAGCGAGCATTCTACAGCCTGTTTAACAGTAGCTTCACAACAATCCCCCTGTCCCACCGTTCTCTCCGGGAGATTTTTTAACTGTCTGGATTCTGTTGCTGATTGCCTCTGAACGTGGTGTTGATTAAAAAGTCAGCATTGTTCAGCCTTTCTTGTTATCTCTTTTTTGTAGATCCTGGGAGTACAAACAGTTCAATAGACTGCGTGTGAAAGTGTTTCGCCGCCAGCGTCTGACGAGGGACTGTGCTGGAGAGGCAGGGCCTAGTGCACCGTGCGGGGCTCCTGGAATCCAATACAGTTCTTTATTCCAGGGCTGGGCTTGGCTGGGGCCGACGTGGAGCTAATCTTTGATCTGAGCTAGGAAGCGGAGGGCTCTGGAGTGGGCCGCGCTGGCCCATTATTTATAGGAACATCAAAGGCCTGCACTGATCACACTTGTGTCTCTTATCTGGCAAAGAAGAAGCAGCCACAACAACAAAAAGTGACTGGGAAGAAAGCATAATAACGAGCGTGTGTAAAAAGGTAGGGATAAAGGAAGGAGTGAGCGAATGTTTGAAACAGCAGAGGAGGATGCAAGGGGCTCAGGGGGAGATCCCCAGATTAGGATTGATCAGACCGGGGTATGTGGGCCATCCGCCTGGGAACACCGCCCGCGGCTCCGTCCGAGAACATATCGGACCTCAAGCGGATCAGAGCCGCTCCTCCCATCCTCTCTCTGTTCCCATGGAAGTGAGATTGCCAATGTCAGGGAGCCCCACTCCCTCCCTCCCCCGTCCTCCTGTCTCCCCCCTGCCTCCCACTACCACCACCACCACCACCTCCACATCAGAAATGTGACTGGCCTCAAACTGCTGACTTGCTCACAGTCCATTGAGTTTCCTCTCCTTATCAAATTACAGCCACCTCAATAACCCACTCGCTGCAGCATGCCGGAAGAAATGAGGTTTCTCCACCGCCCGCCCGCCCCTGGCACTGCTCTCCTTCTCCTTCCCCCGCTTTCTTTCTTTCGCATAAAAAATAAAAGAAAACGCAGACAGGGTTGGGGGGGAAGGTGCGTGTGTAGATTCGAGTGTGTGTATGAGTGTATAGTGTTTGTGTGTGTGTGTGTGTGTGTGTGTGTGTGTGTGTGTGTGTGTGTGTGTGTGTGTGTGTGTGTGTGTGTGTGTGTGTGTGTGTGTGTGTGTGTGTGTGTGTGTGTGTGTGTGTGTGTGTGTGTGTGTGTGTGTGCAACCTGAGACTGGCACGCTGGGAATATCAGAACATGGCCGTCTGATGGCCAGTCGGCTGCACATTGCTGATTTGCAGACGTGGGCCATTGTCCAGATGGTGGGCGCCTGCCTTCTAGGGGACGTTTTTACTTCCACCCCGACGACTGCTCAGTCACGGCAGCCTGCTGAGACCCCAGCATCCCGCTCGCCTAGCGCATAGCGCCCAGGGGCCAGGGTTATCTGTCCTGGGTCACTGCCCCCTCTGTGCCACCAGTACCCAAACACCCCATACTGGACTGTACCTCTGTCCCCCCCAGTGTAGAGCCTCTCCCTGCCTTCTCCCTACAACAACAAGACATCACCTGGTATTTACAGTTCCTCCCATGTGATGAGAGCTTTGGGAGACCGTCGGAACGGACCAGGCTAAGTCATCCGTCTCACTCTGGCTCGTTGTGCGGCGCCGAGTTGCAGTTATTACAAAGTCACAATGAAAAGACTCATCCCTTGGTCAGCTGTCGAACAGTCTGATGGATGTCATTTAACCTTCAATTGCAGCTGCTTCCAGCTTTAGACACCAGTAAATACACCACAGAGGAAAGTTGAAAATAAATTCCCATCATGTCCTAACTCCCATTTTCTCTTCTCTCTCCATGCCGGTGACACGTCGCCTTCTAGGAGTTAAATGACTTATTTTTAACCTCAACAGCAATCATGTTTGCTTCTAATTGGCCCAGATGTATGTATGCAAATGAGGGTTGGGGCTACATTTACAGGAACCCGGTGCAGGGTCCCCTCTTCCTCGAATATGAATTAACATCAATATTTATCTTACTCCTATTATGTAATTTCCTCCACATTCACATGCTAATTGTTGCAATTAGCATTAAATAAGAGCCCCAGTTCAGAGGGAATAACCTGCTGGTGAGCACTTACACTGACGCAGTGAGTAGTCACCTGCTCTCACACACACACAGACACACAGAGAGGGGGAATGAGAGGAGAGGGGGAACAAGAGGAGAGGCGGGAGAGAGATCGAGCAAAAAGAGAATGAGCAACAAAGAGTGATTTCTTTCTCCAGATAAAACTCTTAGAAGATTCAGATTATACAGTTTACAGCTTCTGTTCGAGGGGCTCTCCGGTAAACAAAATCAAAAAGACAGGTACAGATAAAAATAAACGTTGGACCTAAATCATTTGATGAATGCGCAAATAATGGCGTGTGCGGCGTGTAACATGAAAGCTTAACCGAGCGCCAGCGCCAGTTACCAGAGAGGCTGGCTTCCACATGCTCTGCCTTCCCCAAGTTTATTGGAGATGACGTGTGTGTGTCAGTGACAGTGAATGTCCATGTTGAGGGGGAGTAGATTAGATCAAGTCCCCTGTGAAACAGCCTTGTCTGCTTCCATTGAGCATCCTGTCTCGTTAAAGAAACAGGTATGCCTGGCCAATAAGCAGGTGTGCTGACATCAGAGGCGTGTTGGGAATACCGGAGCTGATTGTAAAAACCTATAGAGTATTCTTCAAACACAAACCCTATTTGACTGACTTACAGGTATCACGGGGTATCCGTGGGTAAAGTCTTACATGAAGATCAAGTGAGTGATGACTGCAATCATCAGGTCCACTGGTTCTACATACAGTACCAGGCTTGGTGCTCAGTCCCCTATGGGTTGTTCTGTCTTTGTGTGAACAGAATGGTAGTGGGAGCGAGAGTGTGAAGATGTGATTGAAGATGGAGCAGACCTCACTGGTTCCAGCCACTACTTCTCCAGCCCAAACAAGAGGCCAAAGCTTACCCAATAAAGGAGAGGAGCTCACTACTTTAACCGAGTTGGGAAGTGCCACAACCCTGGAAACCCACTCAAACTCTCCTCATCGAATCACCCCACAACTTAGGGAAGTGAATTCAGACCTTCATTGAAAAACGAAAACAGAGGGCTGGTGTATATAGCGTGTTCAAAACAACAGGGATAATTAAATAAATGAAAAAGTTAATAAATCATGTTTTCCCTATTCTACCACTCCTGGGCAATATCAATGTGTTTGAAATGCGAAGCTGCAATTTGCCAGCCAACATCACACTTTGAGTGTAGAATAATACATGTGAAACATCGACCAACATAACAGCAGCAGCCACGGCCCTCAGCTAACTTACTCTATACTTTAACTTAGATTGTCTTTTTCCCTATATCGTGGTGGGCACAGCTCTCTGAGGGAAAAGCCCCTTCACACAAATCACACAGAAATATACATCTAAAATCCTGCAGCCTTTGATCTGCCTTCATACAGTATAATCAGAGGAGGCCATGACCTTTGCTGATACAGTAGTACAATACTTCACTACAACAAGGCCTTATGGGGGTTTAGTAGTACAGTTTCACACACAGCAGTGCATCAGTTTGATGTAATGTAGTTTCCATCTCTTCATCTCTGCCTAATGGTACTGCCTGGACCCCCCAATAAAGAGCCTGAAACTTAATCTAGCACCAGTGGGAAAAAAATGTATCGCAAAATCATCAGAAGCATTGTTTACAGACCAAATGAAAGTGAAAATAAATTCTCAAATGAGTGTTGCTAGTGCAGCCGTCTATAAATCCAGCAGAAGCTGGGCTACTGTCTTAAAGTGGATGGAGGGAGCTAGGCTCTGAAGTGGAAGAGCAGGTGGAGATGGATACGGTGGCACACTGGCTGTCTTACGCACAGAAACCTCCCTCGTAAAGTATGTTGAGGAATGGAGAATTTATGAGGCACAGATATCTCACTGCCGGCCTATCATTTCCATGACACTGTCACCGTAATTCTCTCCAAAACTCCCCAAACCCATAGATAAAAATGGCCATCGCAGTCAGAGACGAAAGAGAGAGGAAAAAGGAGAAAAAGGAAGAGAGGAGAGAGTGAGAGAGAGAGGTTAGGGCTTGCCTTATCTATCTGAAGCACCTACTCTCTGACTGGTTGGAAATTACAGAAAAACACACAAGCTCCATAAACAAGCGGAGAGTTGTGAATACTAGAAAATGTCCTGTCTATTTTGCTTAGAGTCAAGGAATGTGAGGAATTTTGGTCAATTGGAAGATGAGGCAAATTGCTGTTTGTACAGCATAAGAAGTCTCCATCTATCCCCCACTACCAGCAACTCCTCGGCTTCACAATGTCTTTTACCGTTGAGATGGGTGTGTGTGTGTGTGTGTGTGTGTGTGTGTGTGTGTGTGTGTGTGTGTGTGTGTGTGTGTGTGTGTGTGTGTGTGTGTGTGTGTGTGTGTGTGTGTGTGTGTGTGTGTGTGTGTGTGTGTGTGTGTGTGTGTGTGTGTGTGTGTGTGTGTGTGTGTGTGTGTTACTGTGTGATTTGGGGTGTTTCTAGAGCGCTATCATAGAGTAGGTGGAGTACACTAGAGTGTATTAGAGAGGGCAGTGCTGCCCTGCGAGATTGGATTCTCACCCATGAAATGTAAGCACACAGAAAACTCTCGGCAGCAACAACCTCCAATTTACGCAGCAATTTTCCACTCGCTCTCGACAGAGCTAAATCGCATTTGTCTCCCTCGCATTGATACCACTCTGCCCTAGAATTTCATTCACATTCAGTTAATTAGCACTTCCTCTCCAAGCACCAGAAAGAGCAATCATTGGAAAAAATGAGCAGAGTAATTTATTACAGTTTATTACAGTTCATTGAGGGAGCCAGAATGCCGAGGATATCAGACTGATTACTCACGTTAGCACTGATAGCGGTCTGCCTGACAAAATAAAGTTATTTACATTACAAAAACAGTTGGGTTGGTAAATTAGGCCTTTCTCCGCATGACAATATCTCCTCTGACTGCGCTGCTTCAACGTGTTTTTGGTAAAAGCGGTGTCTTTCAGCCTTTACGACCCTCTTTGAAAACGTTAATTACTACTCATTACTTGCTATTGCTAAATGCTAACAATGTGGAGTTACAATTCCGATTCATTAAATTAGAAGCAAAGGTCTGAACAGTGGTGAGAAATTGAAAATATCTGCTTGTTCAGAGAGAGTGACTTCATAGTAGCTCATCTCTCCTAACATGAATAGCATAAAGCAGAGAGTAGCCGTGAGGGAGATGACAGCTGGTACTGACCCCACCTCCAACAGTCCCCCTGGAGACATGCAGCACATGATCACTCCTATATTCTCCCAAGGACATGCTGTACTAATATGGCACTCAGACACAGACAGACTCTCTCACTCACACACACACTGATTTACATTCATCTGAATCGCATATGAACACACACATGGGTGCATTTATCCATGCATAAATGCATGTGCAAAAAACCTATAGAGCATATGCACGTAGGCCTACACACACACACACACACACACACACACACACACACACACACACACACACACACACACACACACACACACACACACACACACACACACACACACACACACACACACACACACACACACACACACACACACACACACACACACAGACACACACAGACACACACACGCGGCACGTGGAGACAGTAATTTGTAAGTTCCATTTTTTAAGGCACCACAGCAGTGGTCCTGTGGGACCTAATAAAACCTCCTAAGCACATGGGGAGGAACCCCGAGGCGATGCTCTTTCCCACACAGCTCACCTTGATAGATGATTGGAGAGAAACACAGAGGCGTGCTCCACTAACAAACTGCTGCAAGACAAAACAACCAGATTTAGGCTCTCAACGAAATGGAGACAGACGGTGAAGGAGGCCACTGATTTGGGGGAAATTACACAAGCTTCTTCACACCTTTTGAGGTGATTATCTAACTAGTGGAGAGTAATGAACCTCATTCCTGTTCAGTTGCCCGCCAGGAAAGAAGAAGAGTGTGAGCGTTTGTTTTGTTTATTCAACACATAGCAGGAAGGTGTCTAACGGCCCACTTGTTATTCTAATAACCATCTAATGGTGATTTGTTCTGTATGTGAGTGTTGACAGGAGAGGCAGAGATGTGATGAGAATTAAAGGTATTACTTCATATTAACTTTAGGCTTTAAAAAAGAATGTGGCGTAACTGACAATTCAGTCCCACCTCTGAAATAGAAAAAAAATGACAATAAAAGGGCTCATTTGACTTGAAGAAACAAAAGCAATTATAAATGTGCCTGCTAGAGGTCATCTATTTGGTATGTGCCTGCTAGAGGTCATCTATTTGGTATGTGCCTGCTAGAGGTCATCTATTTGGTATGTGCCGGGTGGCACACTCCTCCCCCTCACTTTCATTTCCAAATACCTTTGGACTTTTTCACAGAGAACTTAAAATCAATTTCAAGCCCCATTTATTTTTATACACCAGTACATGTTGAACCACAACAGTATAGTTCAAATATTGATCTTCTTTAGAGGATGACCCCTGGTGCCTTTTAATAGTAATATATACAGTTACCGGCTTCCAAATGAGAAGCTAGCCACGGCAATATTGCAAGTCGAGGCAGAAATAAATATTAACAAATCACTGAGAACTACTAAAAAGTGTCTCTGATATGATAAATGATTTCCTCAAGCTGCAGTCGCACAACACACACTGGTGCTGATAATGACCTTTTGAAAAACAAAATTTCAGTGTTTACCTAGAGAACTATTTTTCACGAGCCCCGTCTAACTGACAGAGGAAAAACAGCTTGGCCGGAAGGGAAGGAGCACGAGGAGGAACGGAGAAACCGGTAATAATGCTTTGCTGTTCACTACTGCCATTAAGCAGGGTGGTGATAAAAAGGTGGTGGCTTTAATAGCAGGTGATGGCTGTTTCACTTCTATGGTCACTCTGTTAACTCAGCACACAAGATATTATGTCTCATTTGAGAGGATCCAGCTGAGAGGAGGAGGCTTGAAGGACAGTATGAGAGTGACTCTACATTATAAACATAATAATCACAGCTGGCTAAGTTACTGCAGTAAAGAAATAATTGGAGTCAAGCTGCTCGGGCTGCTTAAGCATTTTACTGAGCCATTCAGAGAAACAGAAAACCTCAGGATAGATTATATTTCAGTAAAAACAGTCACCCATACAAACATAGTTCTAATGGATTTTCACAGTGGGGTTATCATCCTCCCTGTTTTATCCCTGTGTTTGTGTCTGTGTGTGTGTGTGTGTGTGTGTGTGTGTGTGTGTGTGTGTGTGTGTGTGTGTGTGTGTGTGTGTGTGTGTGTGTGTGTGTGTGTGTGTGTGTGTGTGTGTGTGTGTGTGTGTGTGTGTGTGTGTGTGTGTGTGTGTGTGTGTGTGTGTGTGTGTGTGTGTGTGTGTGTGAAAGAGAGGGAGATAGAGAGAGCTCCCGCAGTGTAAAGACAAGGAGGCATTGTGTCGCGTCTCTCGTCTCTTTCCCCTCTCGCTGCCCCCTCAGCCTGCTCCGCTCGCGGTCTCTCTTTAGCTAAAGGAGCACTCAAGCGGACGTAATGGTGGCGATTGCAAAACCAAGCGAATACTCTTGAGCTGTATTACATCTCTGCATAGAGAATGAGGCCACTGAGATACAGGGTTGACGACACTCACGTTCACTTCCCTTTTTGATCACAGGCTGCTCCTATAATAGTCCTATGATAATAGTTGTAAAATGCACATGGTGACATGTATTGGTGTCGCCCCCAATAAAACATTAAAATACTGCATTATACTTTCTTTAAATGAGGAGAAAAATTATGTTATGATTCCGGGATCTGGGATCAGTTTTCCTGAAACAGTAAATATTTGACATGAATAGTGATTAAAAGCTTAATTAAATGATGTGTCATGCTATAACAAAACATCTGGATGAATACTGGAGGGTGAAGATATCCACAACAGCACTTTGTTTTCAGGAAGTGGAGTATATTAGCATTAGAAGCACTGTGGATGCTAATCGCATGACACTGTAGGCTATGCATATAGAAAGCTTGGTCAACTCCAGGCTAATGCGTACCATCAATGACTGGAGATGTTTAGCATTATTGGCTAAATGTAAATATACATTTATTAATGCACTGCACCCCACTCTAATGTTAAGTACGCATTCTCCTGTGAAACATTGTGAATCAACACAAATCCTTCCCCCCCAAAGAGACAGAACTCTCAAACTCCCACAATACGGCTTCATACATGTGTAAATCTATTGAACTGTTTGTGACATTCTTCTTTGTGGGGAGGAAATGTAATTTGGTTCCATTTACAGCGGTCTAACAGAGTAAGTCGGTAGGTAGCCTTAAGAGAACTACTAGTCACCGGGAGGGAGTGTGGCGTGACTCGCATCCCCTCTGAAGAACTAGGCAGCCCTCACTCTGCTCAGCTCACACACCAAATGAAATTTCAACATAAACGACTGAGCTGTGATTTACAATTCTCCTCCAGAGCAGCGAGGAAAAGTGAGAAAACATTTCAATCAGTCCCCTCCACTTTTGTTCTGCTGTTATGAATTTGCTGTTTAAGGGACAAAACAGCTGAATGGCAGAGAGAGAGAGAGACAGAGAGAGAAAGAGGGCCTCCATAGAAATAATCTTAGGCAACATACACAATGAAACGTATTCCGTGCCAATGAAATACGGTTTGAAGTTTTTGAATTGAGTTTGATTGAATCAGAGTGAATTGCGTTGCATCAAATTGACTGCATTAAGGAGTCAAGCCCAGCTTTCTTGGTGACAAAATTAAATTATTTAAAATGCTATGAATGCATTTAGAAATTATGAAACAGAAGATAGAAAAATAAAATAACTTGTCAATGGATATAAAAAAAGGGGAAAGGTGTCATAAACAGTCCTTCACTTCTCCAGGCCCTCTCATAATCTTCAAAGAATACCGGGTCCAGCTTTAACATGAAACATTTAACGATAAAGGCCATGTACAGCTTCACGCAAAAAGAGACAACCATTCTCAGTTAACCTTTCCCCATGAGGTCAGTGGAGGGGGAGAACCCAGCACTCCTGCCTCCTCCACACTCTCATTCCAAAGCCCAAAGAGGCTGTGGCTCATTTCTCAAACCCATCTCCCATGCACCCACACAGCCCATGTAGGAACAGAAATCTATTGGCCCCCAGTTACAGACAGTGTCTCCATTTACAGCTGTCAATAGTACAGCTTGGCCTACAATAATTATCCCCTAGAAAGGCCCTGTCTCTTCACCGTTAGAATTAGCCCTGTCCCTGGAGACCTGGAACCTGAATCCCCCATACTGTCAGATACTGTCCCCCCGCCCCCCCGGGCAAAACAGCCTCTCACTGGGGAGGCAGTGGAGGATGAAGGCCTGAACCGAGGGGGAGGGATAGAGGGATGCAAAGATAGATAAAGTGGTGTATTCCCAGTTCTCTCCACATCCCTTCCTCCCCGGCCTCTGTCTTCCCTCTACTCCCGGCTGTGTAGAAGGGATCACAGTTTCGACGCAGGCAGGAGTCGGTTACACTGAGAGAAGAGAGATCAGTGGCCGCTGCTGTGGAGGAGGACACAGACCTCCCCTGGGCTGCCTGCCTGGTACACCACTGACAGAGGAACAGGTGAAACCAGAAACCAGATGATCCCTCCCCATCTACACACGCATGAAAGCTCCCTTTAAAGGTTGACTAACCATTTTAGATGCTATTCAAAAAACGGGTGAGGGGAAATGAATAACGCAAAACACCCACAGCAACAATCAATAGATATAACAATAAGGGTCAATATCAACACAGCAGAATGTAATGATACAAAATCCAATTACAAATCAAAGAAAGCAATTTCAGAAATGTGAGATCTCCAGATATGGTAGCAGGCTCAAACAGAGAGACATGTAAGAAATGTATGTAAGACATGCCTTAAGAAACTCCCTTGTTTTAATTGAACTGCTTCCTACTTAGATAATATAACTGCATTTACGACCACAGCCAGATGCCCACCCAAAGCCTGCTAAATAGAAAATCCATGGGATACAAACTGAGGCCCAGCAACTGTACAAGCCACAACTAAATACTGTGGGTTTACGTATCCCACCCCAACATTTGTATCAGAAATATATTTCTACTTTCATATACAGCAATGAAGTAAACACCCGTACTGTAATTCATCAGTGCTGTCAATATCAGACACCATAAGTCATGGAATATGCTACTGTTAAATCCTGATCCACAGAGGAAAAAGATGACATCATCTCCGCAGACAGACAGGCAGCTTTTCACATGTAGTAGAGAGTCCCAAAACACCCTCTGAATTACAGCAGCGAGAGGTAGCATGATACTGCCATTTTGTAATCAGAATAGCCGCATTTCTCGCATTACACCACGGGGAGTCTCTTCTTGTGTAAATGAAAACAAACATTTAGCCAAGATTCATATACACAAAAACCCACCACAAAGAGCATCAAAGCCGCCTGCCGTGGTACAACAACACAGTGAAACTGCCGCAACGCAAAACAGGAAAAGGTATTGGTTCAGTAATCTTTTATGTAATAAAACTCTGTACGCCTGTGATATCATACAACTTCATGTTCCAACATAATACCCAAAGCACTCAGAGTAATTTTAATGCGGTCTCCCCTTTTTTGAATTCAAACAAACTGCTAGGGAGAAGGCTTTCACCTCAATCTATTCTCCTTATAGTCTCTGTGTGTCTCTTCCCTCACAGGCGGCTGGTGCGTCTGGGCCGAGGTGCGGAGAGAAAGAGAGGTGCAGAGGATGCAGTGACCGTCTGAAAAGGAGCGATGGCCACGATACAAAAGAGGGGTCAGCACAGAGAAAGGGGGAGAGGAGAGGGCTAGAGGCTGAATCTTGATTCAGTGAATGAGTCATTTCCCAAATAACACTGCAGGAGAGGATCGTCCCGGTGGGCCTCCATAACAAGGGAATGTGAATCATTGATTCATGTAAAATGCTTTGATATTTTGTGAAAACATCCTTTTTGAATTTTCTATGAATTCTGAGGTGTTACTCCACTTAATAAGGATATGGATTGAACAGAGCAAAACATTTATTTGTTTGAAGCAGGGACTAATATTATATGCCCCATATGTGACATACAATTAGTAATATATAATTTTTTACTAGTCAGCCACAAATCATATGGATAGATACCGTACAGTATTCTTGTGTTTCAGAAAAGAATGTTGTCTTTGAAGACCAGCCTCTCTATTTCCATAAGTCAGTTACAGCAGAGGTAAAGTTGAAGAAATTCCCAATTGTCATACATATCACCCTTTGTTTCATACACGAATATAGACCCCAACCCCCATACACACCCATGCAAATATATGGACACACACACACACACACACACACACACACACACACACACACACACACACACACACACACACACACACACACACGCACACGCACACGCACACGCACACGCACACGCACGCACGCGCACACACACACACACACACACATTCCTGAGGCCATGAATAAAAGCAGTATTTCCTTGGGGAATCCTAGCCCTGGCTTCTCCACATGAAGTGTGTGCTAGCGGCACCTGGTCGTCTACATGCCTGTCCCCCTCTGATGGCCTAGCCGTCGGGGTGTGCCCGCGCTGGACAGATGGGTAGGAGGGGAGAGGGCCATTACCCTGATGGGGAGCAGGATTTAAAGGGGGAAGCAGGAGGCTCTATCCTGCCAGCCTTACCATTATTTGCTTCAATCACTGCAGTAAGACACTGTTTACTGCAACACATGCTAGTGGTAGTAAAATCACAATTGAACAGGCGACCACCCCCCCTCGCTGAATTAAAATGTTTTGAATAATTCAAGAGATGCATATGGGCCCGCTCTTAACAGTCACCTTGTTGGGTAGTTGTTTTCCTCTGCAGATTCTCTTAAGATTTCACAAAGCAAGAGGGACCAGTGACAAGGAATCAATTAAAACCAAAAATCGAAGCTTCATATAATTACTCAAACAAATATCAATGTAGATGATCATGACAGAAAAGTGAAAGAGTTGCTCAATGTCCCCCTCTCACAAAATACACATAAGTGACTGATTATTTTATCTGAATTTCTCAGTGAAAAGTGTTAACACACAATGGAAAGTGACAGGACAGTATGACCATAGAATGAGCAGTAAAATATGCAGTGTTACAATCACAGCAAAATGAGTCATGAAGCCGAGATCTTAACAAACATGTCGTATCAGTCTCACGTCACTAATTCATGAATTCCCTCGTTCAAAACTGCACAGGGTGGATTAGAGGAAAATAAAAGGAGGAAATAAAGGCTGAAAAGGGGAAAATAAAGGAGATGACCCCCCCTGTCTGTGTTGGAAGGGTCAGGGTCGGGGTTGGGGAAGTACTCGGGGAAACACAATGATATCACGTGCTGCCGAGCAAACGGAGGAATGAAAGAGACGGAGAGAGAGAGAGCGACAGAAAGAGAAAGAGAGAGGGAGGGAGAGGAGGAGACAGTAAAAGAGAGGAAGGGATGGATATAGAGAGACGTACCTGGTGTAGGTAGAGGAAGGCAGGGGGACAGTGGAGGGAGTGAGGTAGCATCCCGGAGCCGGAGAGAAGCAGACAGCCTGAGTTGGCCATAGAGCTCAGCGTGTGGTAACGGGATGCTTTGCGCATTTAGCAGGAAGATCCTTCGCTCTCTTTCCTCGCTACTCTGTCTCTTGTTCTCTCTTGCTCGCGCTCTCGTTTCCACTCACTCTACTCTCTCTCTCTCTCCTTCTGGTACAGCGTCTCTTTTTTCTCTCTCCTGCCACGGTAGCCAGCCGCACACTGACAATGTGCATGTACCACCTCTCTCTCTCTCTCTCTCTCTCTCTCTCTCTCTCTCTCTCTCTCTCTCTCTCTCTCTCTCTCTCTCTCTCTCTCTCTCTCTCTCTCTCTCTCTCTCTCTCTCTCTCTCTCTCGCTTGTCCCCGGCGCGACTCTGTTTACTTTGGAAGCGATAAAAGACAACATAAGCATTCAGACACAGAAGGGGAGGTTCTGTGAAAACCAGGGAGAGGGAGGGAAGGGGGGTTGTAGAGTCGACGGGGGTGGGAGTTGGGGTGATAAAAGAGGTGATGTATTCCTACATCAAACAGGCCGTGTGAATAACAGGGGGATGAAATGACATTAGAACAGCAGCTGATCCTGGGCATTAGCACCTCGTGGGATGCTGCGTACAGCCTTTTAATTGCAGGCTCCCCCTCAGAGCCTAATGCTGTCCACGGTCTCCCTCCGTCTATGCAAGAGCTGCACTCAAGGACACATACAACATGTATGGCAAATATTAATTCACAGCATCCATAGAAGTCTGGCAAATGTATTCACAAAGCCCCGTTATTCGCTTTAGCTTCGGCCGTGACATCTCTCTTCATCTGTGAGCAGTAAATATACATCCGCCCTGACAGAGAGAGTCTATCCATAAATGATTTACGCTACAAATGTAAAGTCTCTTTTTAACCTTTTTTCCTTCTTCTGTAGAAACAACAAGGGGCTTGATATAAAACACAATGGAGCCCACATAAAGGCTGTGTGATGTTACCCTTCAAACACAACCCATTTATGACACAGGGGTAGTTACAATAATATCGTTGTGAATTTGGTCACTTTCCCACCCAGACAAAGACAGACCATCATAATCACGCCCTGCTGTGGGAGACGACGCATGTCCACTGTGCCAAATTAACTCACTCTGGGACACTCCATTCAGATTCAATCAGCCCCATTCAGATAGTATGCAGGGGGGAAATTACACCAGGAAGGAGATCAACTAACCCCTACTTCCTATTCATTAGCCCCAGACACTGGGACAGAGCACAGATTGCAGATTAGGGAATACCAATAAGTGGCACAGCACAATGTGTAATACTGTAATAACATTATTTAATTGTTGGCTGATATGTTTTGTACATCTAATTGTTGAGCTGAACAGAATGGAGGGAGAAGTTGGTCCTCTGCTAAATGACCAATCAGCATGATCTTAATTGAGACTTGGATAAGGCTGAGGCTGTGTTAACTGGAACTATGACTGCATGTCTGCACGCGTCTTGTTCAGGTCCAAGAGCCTGTGTTAAGTACAAGCAGTCGGCCAGTATTACCGCTGTATGTCACTGTACTGTATAACACTCTCTGATGAGATGACTTGGCTAGAGCCAGCAGGTGCTGCTACTGCTGCAGAGAGAGACACATAGCTTCTCTCTCTCTCTCTCTCTCTCTCTCTCTCTCTCTCTCTCTCTCTCTCTCTCTCTCTCTCTCTCTCTCTCTCTCTCTCTCTCTCTCTCTCTCTCTCTCTCTCTCACTCTCTCTCTCTCTCTCCCTCTCCCTCTCCCTCCCTGTTTATAATTCAAATTAGCTGTGTCAGATCACTCCCTTCAAAGAGAGAATTGCTGGAATGTTCTCCACTGTGCCTTTCTTTGAGTCATGTGGAATCAAAGCTATCAAAATGTGCTGGAGATATTCTCAGTTAACTCCAGTTAACTCCAGACCTATTCTTCCAATGAAAAAAAGAAGAGAAACCATTGCTGTAGACTGTTGATGGAATACAGGAGCTGACTTCCAACATCCAACACACAATGACCACCATCATCACTGTCTTCTATCACCTCCTCCTCCTCATCACCATGACCACCATCATCACTGTCTTCTATCACCTCCTCCTCCTCCTCATCACCATGACCACCATCATCACTGTCTTCTATCACCGCCTCCTCCTCCTCATTACCATGACCACCATCATCACTGTCTTCTATCACCTCCTCCTCCTCCTCATCACCATGACCACCATCATCACTGTCTTCTATCACCTCCTCCTCCTCCTCATCACCATGACCACCATCATCACTGTCTTCTATCACCTCCTCCTCCTCCTCATCACCATGACCACCATCATCACTGTCTTCTATCACCTCCTCCTCCTCATCACCATGACCACCATCATCACTGTCTTCTATCACCTCCTCCTCCTCATCACCATGACCACCATCATCACTGTCTTCTATCACCTCCTCCTCCTCATCACCATGACCACCATCATCACTGTCTTCTATCACCTCCTCCTCCTCCTCATCACCATGACCACCATCATCACTGTCTTCTATCACCTCCTCCTCCTCATCACCATGACCACCATCATCACTGTCTTCTATCACCTCCTCCTCCTCATCACCATGACCACCATCATCACTGTCTTCTATCACCTCCTCCTCCTCCTCATCACCATGACCACCATCATCACTGTCTTCTATCACCTCCTCCTCCTCATCACCATGACCACCATCATCACTGTCTTCTATCACCTCCTCCTCCTCATCACCATGACCACCATCATCACTGTCTTCTATCACCTCCTCCTCCTCATCACAATGACCACCATCATCACTGTCTTCTATCAATTCCTTCTCCTCCTCATCACAATGACCACCATCATCACTGTCTTCTATCACCTCCTACTCCTCCTCATCACAATGACCACCATCATCACTGTCTTCTATCACCTCCTCCTCCTCCTCATCACAATGACCACCATCATCACTGTCTTCTATCACCTCCTCCTCCTCATCACAATGACCACCATCATCACTGTCTTCTATCACCTCCTGTGGCAACCTGATAATAATCCTAATAATGATTATTATCCCCACCCCCCTTGTCATGTGTTTCTCCAGTGTGTTTCTAGTTGGTCCAGCTATGTGATTACTCCTCTGAGACAGGACTCACACAGAGGTGGGGGAGATGAGAGGCACAGGAGATGCAATCAGCCGATTTGAGACATTACTGTTTCTAAAGCAGGTGATAATATCCCTTCAAAATATAACAGTGAAACACCAGGTAATAGATAAAAGACAAACAGGAAATATGTTACAAATATGGTGATTTTCCTGTGGGTCTTAGAGGCCGGTGTGGTTGTAATGTAGTCTGTAATGTAGTCTGTAATGTAGTCTGTAATGTAGTCTGTAATGTAGTCTGTAAAGGCGGAAAGCAGCAGTGATACCATTAAGACGCCATCCCCTGAGCTCCGAGCCCAGTCAGCAATAATCAGAGGCAATAGAGGCAGTGGCTAATGCGGCCCAAACAATTGGAGGCACATGCCTGTTTCCCACTGTTTACCATATTGCCAAGATCAATACTGACTACTAGCAATAATCATCATAAGAGATGGCTGTTTATATCCTTACCTCTGCTCTCTCTGTCAGTCTACTGCAGGGTTTCACTATGGACACAGCTCCCCCATCAGGAGGACAGAGAGAAACAGACAGAAAACAAACGTGTACAACGCATAATAGGAACATGATATGAACAAATGTAGACATGTTGATACATATTCAATGGTATTTTATCACTCGCTGTCACTTGTTAGTGAACATATTGATATAATCAGTTAACTGATGTTCCAAAAAGATCACTGATCTCAGAGTATGTTATTTGGTCCAGATGTTATTTGGTCTAGAGTAGTCTCTCTGTGACCCAACTCCCCCTCCTCTCTCCGAGGAGACCTCTGGAGATCCTTTGAAATGAAAACAAAGCAGCAGCAGTGTTTTGTGCTGGGTAGATTACTGGAGAGGCAGCGGGGGCCTTTGGAAGGGGGACCCTTGGAGTGCCCCTCTGACAAGCCTTCCTCATTATCTGGCATCGCCATGGCGCCTCGGAACCCCTGAGTAGATGAGGGGGCACACGGACGCCATGATCAGCGTGTCCTCAGGGCGTGCAGCGAGGCGAGGGTGGTGCTCTCGCTAAAGGTCCACTGATTAAACCTCAGGCCCAGAGCGCCTGGGATCCCCACTAATTAAAGGTTGTGTCATAGCAGCCTAACATAACAAACTTCTGACTGCTGCTCCCTCTGGTTTATCATAACAAGGACATTTTACAGACTTCCCCGGCCACTCTCCCCACCCCACCCCTCTCATTTTCCCTGGCATCCCTGGCAGAGTCTTACGCCAGTTGGTTCAGGATGGGAACGGGGCGCCAGGAGGACAAGGCGGGCGAGTGTTTAACCTGCCTCTCACCCGTCTCACCGTGCCAGGCTCTTTGTGGAAGAGTCAGCGCTCCTTTGTCTGGGCTCATAATTAAGGCAACAAGGTACCCGCTCTCCCGCTCATTATTTCTTCACTTTGTGTGCAGATCGGAGTCATTAGGAAGGCTGTGCCACGGGGGGCTGCTGGTGTGATCACACAGACAGAACACGGAGATATGAAGGAACAGGATTTGCTAGTCTTTCTTGCACCAAATTAGCCGCGTTTGTCTCTCACTTGTCTTTTAAATGTCAATAGCCGGCTACAGTTAAAGTATTGGTTTTGGCTCCCCAAAGCTGTCAAGTCCTAATAACATTGATGAAAGGATAGTTATGGGTTAGGGAAGGGGTGGGTGAGTTTGTCTGTCAGATCTAAGCCACTAGGATATGCTGTTGCTGTAGGCCCTTGCTACAGACTTCAGGCTCTGGTAACCGCCACTGTAAATGGATTCTGAAACAGTGCTTGGCTTTTATATGATGTCATTCATCCTCATATGTTTTCGCCCGCCGCGTTTCACAATCACGGCTTTCTTTATTGCAAACTAATGCACCCAGTGCTGGGATCAGCAGGTTGCGTCCGGCCATCACTCACCAGCCTGGGAGAGGTCAGGCCTTTTGGACTTTTGAGCACTCTTCCGTCTTGCTGCGACACTGCAGAAAGCCTGAGGACTCACCATGCTTCCCACACAGAGCTGCCGTATATCACCTAACCCTCCCCCCTCACCACCACCACCCCTCTGGCTCTCAAAGAAAATGAAAGAGAGAGAGAGAGAGAGACGAAGGCTCACGGCGAACAGTCAACGTCAATACTAGGAAGCTTTTACTGGCTTCTCCTCCTCTCCTCTCTGCCTCCGGGCTAGGAAGTGCCCCAGCTAGGAGCGGGTGATAGCCCAGGCCAAAACAGTGGGAGGGTAAAAGGTGGGAGGAACACAAGCAAGGGTTTTGCTCAGGCACAGGAGGGGTCAGCAAACAGGAAAGGGTCAGGCTCTGTTAGCCCTGCAGGGCCCGGTGAACCGGAGAGAGAGAGAGCTGACAGGGCAAAGGGACTGCCATGCAAGGAAATCACATCAGATCGATGATGAAATATTTACTGTCCCTCAGAGAGACGCTCTAGGGGATGTTGTCACGTAGTGCATGCCTCGGTTTCACTGCTTAGTACGACAACCATGTCCTGCAGTACCAAGGGGTCACTATTTGACAAAACAATCTAACGCACGCCTAACTGAAATGAGGTAAGTGAGGAGAAATTTCAGTTGGGTCCTTTTGATTGAAAGCAAATAACAAGTAATACAAATAGCGTCCTTACACGTGGAATGCGTTGAGCAATGAAACGTCAAATTATTCAGAGCATTATTCTCCTTATGACATTTTCAAACTTCCTGACCTGCCTCGACAACGCTACTGTAGCAACTGTTACCATAGCGGCCGAAGGCCCGAGGCAAGGTCAATTACAACGATTGGTGCGCTGACTCATAGTGCATTCCATTTGGAACAGATTGGTCATGCCCAGTAATGTCCCCTATCCAGCAGGCATACCTCTCACCATCACTCTTTAACCGGCAGCAGAGAGAGGAACTCCAGATGGGTTTCCATCTCTGCTGTGCCACCGTCTCTCCCTCCCTCAGGGGTCAGGTGTTCAAACCATGGCCACCACGTCTTCCTCAGAGGATCACAGGGAGACGGCTGATACATCAATACCGCCTCCCCTCCACTCCGCCTCAGATGCACATATCATAACAGAGTAAATGAAACCGGAGGTGTGATTGTGTGTGGTGTAAATACAGAGTGCCTGCCAGGCTGCCAGCCTCTGTCTGGCCGAGGGTGCCCAGAGCTCCTGCTGTTGTTACCGGAGAGGCACCCACGCTGCACACACACACACACACACACACACACACACACACACACACACACACACACACACACACACACACGCACGCACGCACGCACGCACGCACGCACGCACGCACCCACGCACCCACGCACCCACACACCCACACACCCACACACACACACACACATATGCTGTCACCTTTTAAATTCTCTCCACCTCACTGCCATCAAAACATAGCTTTGGGGACATATGCACAGACACAGATTTACTCTGGACTTTGGTGGAACCGCAGGAGGAGGAGAAAGCCAATAGGTTTCAAAGGTTCCATTCAAAAGAGAGTGAGTGTAATATCTCTGTTTGGAAGTCTATGTCATGAATGTAACATCATGCCTCTTTTCCACTAAACGCAAATGCTGAGGTATATCTGGTCAATATTTCACAAACGTTCTGCCTCCGTGCCAAAATGTTGAGGGCACGATGCATAGGATACTCCAACAGAGAATTTCATCATGTCAAACTCAGGAAAAATAAGAAAAATAGAAGAATTAATGCTCCAAATAGGTAAATGTGAGCACAATACCACCTGAGACAAGGAATCATCTGTGTCCACTGTGATCAGTCTTGGTCATGTTTCCATATTGCTCGTGCAGAGTGACTCTTGTTTCTGCTTTTTCCCCCCGTGCTAATGCTATCAGTCACCTGCTGTAGCAGGACTGATAGAGAGTTGTCTGTTGCCATTCTCATTACAGCAGGGGAGAACGCGGCGGCAGAGGCAGTGCCGAGCCCACCAACTGGAGTAACCTTTCATTGAGACGGAGGGAGGGAGGCATCCACACAGAGACAACACCTCCATCTACTTGACATAACCCTATTACCGCTCCCTTAATTTTTCTGCCTTGACACCTTGGAGCGAAAGAAACGGTTAAAAGAATGAGTGAACAAAAGCTGCATTGCGTGGGGAGGGATGGAGGGAGTTAGGGATGGAGGGAGGGAGGGAAATGAGAGGGGGAGACAATGGGGAGGTAGGCAGTGGAGGAGAGACAGAGAGAGACAGAGTCCATAGAGCAGTGCATTCTGGGTACCCTATATTATCCCTTCAGCAGCACACATCAATTATATGGAGGTGGCCTTCTCTGATTTCACCTCCACCTTGCGGATTATTCCCCTGCTCTGCCCGGCAACACACACACTGACTCCCTCTAAAAGATGCTTTACTTGCTATTGTTTTCAACTAAAGGGATTTGGTTCTGTATATGACACTGATTATATGACAGTATATGTCAGCTTTACACAAATCTCATAGTTGAAGGGATATTTGACCAAAACACAGCTTTGCTTAAAAGTTGATATTTCAACCTTTAATGTTTGTTTAACTCCCTCTGTAAGGGGATTTCCTTTTATTCTAATAATAATTATGTACTGTAAGATATATCAATGTTTCCTTTTCCTTTTAATCTTTTCAAACACTTCCAAACAACCTTTCCAATTTTACAGGCCATCTGTTTGTATACACCAGGATCAAAGCCAAAGCACTGCACAAAATTCTGTTTCACAAAATAACTACATGACCGGCAAAATAACTCACTCTGGAATAAGAACCTCTAAAAACATCAGATATTCCCTCAAATATGAGATCAAAATCAAGATAGAGTGCTATCTGATAAAAAAGGGTTGTTTGAGTAGTTTGATTTGGTCAAGGAATTTGCTAGACCCATCTACTGTGCTTCCAGGCAGCCTGCCTCAGCTTGGTGTGGAGACCCCATGCAGCGACCCTGGTCACCTCGGCTGATCTCTCTCTCCCGCCTCTGATCTGGCTTGCAGCAGTGGCAGCCAGCGGCGGGTGCTGGTTCACCGCGTGACTGCAGTAGCTGTCTGCGTAGCGAGATTAAAGGGTCCGTATCGATCCGCACTGCGCTCATGCATTTTGTATGAGGGAGACATTGTCAAAGAGGCATCTCGGATTAAAAAAAGGGTAGAGGGAGAGTTCCAGAAAATATGCTGAACTCTGTGAAAAATCCCCTAATGTTGAAGTGTTATGTATGTAAACTCCCTTTAATATAGTAAATTGCCGTGAACTCTCATCGACCGGAGAGATATTAGTCATTTTTCAATGCTTTTCTTTTTCATTTTCTGCTTGTAATGTTTGCATTTATGGTTAAAAATGAGAGCGAAAAAAACGAGTCAAAAAAGAGAATATGAACTGGCAGCTAGAGACAGTCTAATGGTGGCACTGAGTCTGTTGGAGAATGCTCAAGTAGAGTGTGAATTATTTAGGATGTGTGGCTAGTGTGCGCATAATAAAGTCATCCCACCCAGCAACACCAGTCAAGAGTGACCAGGAGTATACAAGGAGTATACAGTACTACTATTCTCTTCTAGAAATCCTTTATTGCAATCATGCAAAGATTTTCCTTTAACATAATTTTGTTGGGGCCTTTGTTTAGAAAATGACCTAACCAAAGTTGTCAAAATCGACTATTTCAAATTCTCATACAGATTTTCAAATCACAGGCTGTTCTTTTCCAAAGGTCTTTACCTTTACACGTAAACAATTATGTAGGTGAGTTAACCTGAAATGCCCAACATTAAAACAACAAAAATGGCTTGCAAATATGGGCCTTTCATATTTGTTGATCTGTACATCCCAGGAATAACTGATGCCTGCATCTTGATTTGATGATTTTCTTAGAAACATACATAGAGTTTTTACAGTCAGCAGTTCCCTAATGCTGCTGATTATTCCTCGTATATATTTTATGCTGGTTATCCATGCATACTGTACGTATATGAAGCATGGCCAAGTTTTGGCAAAATGCCTACGTAAAAGCCTATATATTTATCATAATCCTGGACTCTTGATCCCCCCCAGCACATGTCAATCTCACCTGAACCTCTGTGAAAACAAGACAGAGTAATCAATGGATGATATTCACATTGTGGGAGAGAGGGAGGGAGAAGAGACACTACCAGTGAACAACCAGGATGATTCAAACACACTGATCTCTGGGTGTCAAACAGGGCCTTCTGTCCTCACTGGCAGCTGATCTGAAACTGAGCCACTGATATAGACCATCTATCAGAAGGCTCATTCATGCTTCTCTTTACTAACATATCATAAGGACGTATCCAGTCATGCTGTAACTATGGTAAACACAGACACCTGCACGCAAACGCGCCTGTGCATGCACGGACACAGGCACGCACACAGGCGCACACACACACGCAAACGCACCTGTGCACGCACACACACGCACATACACAGACACACAGACACACACACAGTCTGATATAATGTCCTGGGGAAGCATTAGCACATATATCAAGGTAAAGTTACACATGAAGAGATATAGAAGAGGAGATAAACTGCCTTTTACAGCATCAACAATCAAAGCATTTAGTAGATTGGACACAAGCACGTTCTGGAAGCTGGATCTGACTAATCTACAAATGGCTTCTTGTTATTAAACTGCTAATTCAGAGGATTAAAGGATCCATGAGAACACAATCCTCTTTACTGGATGTTCCTTGGATGCTGAAGGTGGCTTAAATATTAATTAAGCACACACACACGTGCACCCATTGGCGCACATACTCCTACTTGCATGCTTGTACAGACATAGACATACACAGATATATACACAGACACAAACATGGAGGTACACATGCTGTATCTTTCTCAAATACACATACGAACACACCTGTCTTCATATACAGTACAGCAGACCCCCCCACACACATGCACACACCTGTCTTCATATACAGTACAGCAGACCCCCCCACACACATGCACACACCTGTCTTCATATACAGTACAGCAGACCCCCCCACACACATGCACACACCTGTCTTCATATACAGTACAGCAGACGCCCCCACACACATGCACACACCTGTCTTCATATACAGTACAGCAGACCCCCCCTCCTCCCCCCACACATGCACACACACACACACACACACACACACACACACACACACACACACACACACACACACACACACACACACACACACACACACACACACACACACACACACACACACACACACACACACACCTGTTTTCATATACAGTACAGTACACCCCCCCCCCCACACACACACACACCTGTCTTCATATACAGTACAGCAGACCACTCCCCCTCTTTCCCCCACACATGCACACACACACCTGTTTTCATATACAGTACAGCAGGCAACCCTATCTAACTGATTAATCCCTTTCATTCTTTTTTGGGTGGTTCACACCGTCATTCCTCCTCTTTCTGGGTCCCAAAACATAATTTGAAGACTGAGTCTCTGTGTCATGAATCACCGTGAGGAAGAGCTCTTGGGTAATGGCATTCAACAGAAAAGATGCTCTGTGCATGATAGCAACCATTTTTCCAGATAAGCAGACAAACTACACCTCTTCTACAGTAAATTGCAAATAAGAACAGTATATCAATGATAACTTGACAATTCATCATGTGTTAATGGAGATTTTCTCTTATTGATTCTAAACTGGTACAATAACATACAACTTATGCATACAGTCTCCTTAGCGTCAGGAATTTTTTAAAGTAAGCTATTTCAGGCCTTTCAAGTTATATTGTTATCAAATTAAGGTACATTTCAACAGGGGTGCAACTTTCACTGGGGACGTGGGGGACATGTCCCCCCACATTATGAAATTTCATTTATCGTCTTGGAACACCTTACAAAATAATTTTAAACTGGAAGAACTTGTCCCGATTAGTGTTTTTAAATCACTGATGAAGGATTTTGAGGCTGATTCCCTGACCTGTCAATGTTTTTAATTTGCTGTTTTTGATATTGTTATACTCTTGTGAATTCAATGGTTTTTACTAGATTACTTGTAGTTTTTCATGTTGTCTGTCTGTAATTTTTGTAATGACTTGGTGCTGCCTATCTTGGCCAGGACGCTCTTGAAAAATAGATTTTAAATCTCAATGAGCCCTTCCTGGTTAAATAAAGGTTAAATATATATATATTTTTAAATTGTCCCCGCCAGTTTTATCATTGGAATGTGATACAAAACGAGGAAATGGTGTGCTTCAGGACCATGCAGACGTTTCCGAGCGGTCGGGTAGGCTGTTTGTAGTGTTTATCCGACCAAAAAATTCAATGACAAATAAAATAAGGTTATGTCCCCAACACTTCTAAAACCAAAGTTGCACCCCTGCATTTGCATATCTAAGTTATCTATTAAATGTTATGAACGGCACCTTTGAATGTACATTTCCCCGTTGGGTTCCAGTGGTCTAAGACATGCATTAAATGTACACAGAGCAGCAGTGTAAAAGTCAAAGACTCAAAGCTGCAGCAGAAGCCAATGGAAAGGTAATGGATCATTATGAAGAACTACTCTCTGAGGATTACATTACCTGACTTTTACACTGAAATGAGCACTGTCATTTATACAGACCTTTTTAGATCAGTATGAATGTGCTGTCTCTGTCATTTTAACTGAGGTCCTCAGCAGGTTTCCTGTGGAGAAAAACAGACTCTGAAACCAGAATAGGTCCCCTGTGTTGTAATCAATGGGAGACACCACAGATACAGCACTATTACAATACTTAACAAATACTGTAACACGCCATCACTATACCTGCTTTATTTAAAAATGTGTTTATTATTAAAACTTCCCGAACAATACTTCCAATACAGTCGATAACACTAATACAACTACTGACACTAATACCATTGCTACTAATGACAATAACAAAAATAGAAACCTATCTGAACTGTGACAAGGATTACAATTGGACTCCTAATGGGTTCTCCTGTAACGCTTTAATTCACTACCTATGCGATATCAATTCCATTATAATCTCATTAAACTACTGCACACTGAGGTGATTTCAAATGAATGTGAAACAGCCAACCGCACACTCCTTCCTAATTGAGCAATAATTTGAACTCATTATTATTGCCCATTATTAAATTAATGAACTTAATGGACTTATTTTCCAAATTGCAAAGACCCCTGGCAACATGTTTTTGATTCCATTAGCAGACATACTGGAGGAAATGAGACACACAGAGGTGTATATGCAATTAGCCTACCGCTGTGTGCTAATCTTATACTGACTCCAAGATGACCACTCTCACCATGCAAGACATGATGTTTAATCTCCATATTATAAAATAATAAAACACTCCTGTCACAAGGTGTATCATATGTAGCCTACGTCACGTTCAAATGTGACAGTTTTTGAATAACATTTCATACGAGTGGTTAGGTGAAATTTGACATTTTCTTATAGAAAATATGAGAATCATCGATATCCACTTGACTAATTTGCAGAAAAGAAGAAAGCGGACTATCTGCATAAATGCTAGAGGGCGATCGATACCTCACCAACCATAAATGATAGAGGGCGATCGATACCTCACCAACCATAAATGCTAGAGGGCGATCGATACCTCACCAACCATAAATGATAGAGGGCGATCGATACCTCACCAACCATAAATGATAGAGGGCGATCGATACCTCACCAACCATAAATGATAGAGGGCGATCGATACCTCACCAACCATAAATGATAGAGGACGATCGATACCTCACCAACCATAAATGCTAGAGGGCGATCGATACCTCACCAACCATAAATGCTAGAGGGCGATCGATACCTCACCAACCATAAATGCTAGAGTGCGATCGATACCTCACCAACCATAAATGCTAGAGGGCGATCGATACCTCACCAACCATAAATGATAGAGGGCGATCGATACCTCACCAACCATAAATGCTAGAGGGCGATCGATACCTCACCAACCATAAATGACGTATGTTGATATGGATATCGATACCTAACCAACCATAAATGACGCATGTTGATATGGATATGGATACCTCACCAACCATAAATGACGCATGTTGATATGGATATCGATACCTAACCAACCATAAATGACGCATGTTGATATGGATATCGATACCTCACCAACCATAAATGACGCATGTTGATATGGATATGGATACCTCACCAACCATAAATGACGCATGTTGATATGGATATGGATACCTCACCAACCATAAATGACGCATGTTGATATGGATATGGATACCTAACCAACCATAAATGACGCATGTTGATATGGATATCGATACCTAACCAACCATAAATGACGCATGTTGATATGGATATCGATACCTCACCAACCATAAATGACGCATGTTGATATGGATATGGATACCTAACCAACCATAAATGACGCATGTTGATATGGATATGGATACCTCACCAACCATAAATGACGCATGTTGATATGGATATCGATACCTCACCAACCATAAATGACGCATGTTGATATGGATATGGATACCTCACCAACCATAAATGACGCATGTTGATATGGATATCGATACCTCACCAACCATAAATGACGCATGTTGATATGGATATCGATACCTCACCAACCATAAATGACGCATGTTGATATGGATATCGATACCTCACCAACCATAAATGACGCATGTTGATATGGATATCGATACCTCACCAACCATAAATGACGCATGTTGATATGGATATCGATACCTCACCAACCATAAATGACGCATGTTGATATGGATATCGATACCTCACCAACCATAAATGACGCATGTTGATATGGATATCGATACCTCACCAACCATAAATGACGCATGTTGATATGGATATCGATACCTCACCAACCATAAATGACGCATGTTGATATGGATATGCGATACCTCACCAACCATAAATGACGCATGTTGATATGGATATCGATACCTCACCAACCATAAATGACGCATGTTGATATGGATATCGATACCTCACCAACCATAAATGACGCATGTTGATATGGATATCGATACCTCACCAACCATAAATGACGCATGTTGATATGGATATCGATACCTCACCAACCATAAATGACGCATGTTGATATGGATATCGATACCTCACCAACCATAAATGACGCATGTTGATATGGATATCGATACCTCACCAACCATAAATGACGCATGTTGATATGGATATCGATACCTCACCAACCATAAATGACGCATGTTGATATGGATATCGATACCTCACCAACCATAAATGACGCATGTTGATATGGATATCGATACCTCACCAACCATAAATGACGCATGTTGATATGGATATCGATACCTCACCAACCATAAATGACGCATGTTGATATGGATATCGATACCTCACCAACCATAAATGACGCATGTTGATATGGATATCGATACCTCACCAACCATAAATGACGCATGTTGATATGGATATCGATACCTCACCAACCATAAATGACGCATGTTGATATGGATATCGATACCTCACCAACCATAAATGACGCATGTTGATATGGATATCAATACCTCACCAACCATAAATGACGCATGTTGATATGGATATGGATACCTCACCAACCATAAATGACGCATGTTGATATGGATATCAATACCTCACCAACCATAAATGACGCATGTTGATATGGATATCGATACCTCACCAACCATAAATGACGCATGTTGATATGGATATCGATACCTCACCAACCATAAATGACGCATGTTGATATGGATATCGATACCTCACCAACCATAAATGACGCATGTTGATATGGATATCGATACCTCACCAACCATAAATGACGCATGTTGATATGGATATCGATACCTAACCAACCATAAATGACGCATGTTGATATGGATATCGATACCTCACCAACCATAAATGACGCATGTTGATATGGATATCGATACCTCACCAACCATAAATGACGCATGTTGATATGGATATCGATACCTCACCAACCATAAATGACGCATGTTGATATGGATATGGATACCTCACCAACCATAAATGACGCATGTTGATATGGATATCGATACCTCACCAACCATAAATGACGCATGTTGATATGGATATCGATACCTCACCAACCATAAATGACGCATGTTGATATGGATATCGATACCTCACCAACCATAAATGACGCATGTTGATATGGATATCGATACCTCACCAACCATAAATGACGCATGTTGATATGGATATCGATACCTCACCAACCATAAATGACGCATGTTGATATGGATATGGATACCTCACCAACCATAAATGACGCATGTTGATATGGATATCGATACCTCACCAACCATAAATGACGCATGTTGATATGGATATGGATACCTCACCAACCATAAATGACGCATGTTGATATGGATATCGATACCTCACCAACCATAAATGACGTATGTTGATATGGATATCGATACCTCACCAACCATAAATGACGCATGTTGATATGGATATCGATACCTCACCAACCATAAATGACGCATGTTGATATGGATATTGAATTCTGTATTTAATTAAAACCATACTCCTGCGCTCACTGTCAAAATTCCACAGCTCCACTGTCGATAGTGTTAGATGAGAAGAGGGTTGTACAGTGATTTGTGTTCATCACAGCATGAGAAAAAGAACAAGAGAACCTGCCAGTGTGTCAGCACCACATCAATCAGTAATCACATTTCTGTTCTCTCCCCCTCTACACTGAAGGACAAAGGCACCACACAGACTCCTCAAAAACACACATTGTCCTGTCTAATCACATCAACAATTTAACACCCATATTAGATTTAAAGCCTCCCCAAACCTAAGTGTTTTTTTCAAAGAGTTATTAAGAGTTATTATAACATCAACAAAAGATAATCATTGTCAAATTATGCTTTGCAATGCAACTCAAATTAATTTCATTATTTTTAAATGTACTGTAATCATATTGTATAAAAAGCCATTTAAGGTGAACTGCTTCGCTTTTTTTGGATGTCCTTAAATTCTCAAAGTCTGAGGTTGACATTTGCAACAAACAGCCCATAGACTGCTACAGAATTAAGAATGGAACCGTGGCATTGTAATTTGTTGATGAAGATAGAATATGCAATTATATTGTAGGAAGTGTCTTAACTTTGTTTACTGTAAACATCCAACATTGACAGTGTCTTTACATCGTAGTGATAAAAAAACAGCTGCATAATTTAAAACAACAGAGACCAAATGCTCCTCTGAGGTACAGAATAAGCGCTACATGATATCCTATGAATATCAATGGGGTATGAAAAATTCTGCTCCCCTGAGAGACCAATAGTAAACCGCTAGTTATAACTCATTTTGATTTCAAATCGTGTCAATGCCTCAGTTTTTCCCCCTGCATTTTGCTGCAGCCCAATGCAATAGCAGCACGCAATGTCAGAACTACAGTAAACTAACAGGCATTTAAACCAAGTTAGTGCATTCTGTACACAACCAAAGCCATTAAGAATGGGAGAGACAGAAAGAGTGGACCTCGTGCGACCCAGGGGCCAAGGTAACTACACTTCCACTACAGTATTCACTGCTCATTTAGAAGTCTTTAGTTGTCAACAAAATCAATTTTTCGAGCAAGTATCTAGTCTCACTGGGTACAGGTCGTAAAATATTTAACCAGTATAGAGACCTGGCAAGTCAGTGGTTTAAAAATAACTGCTTTCAGACTAGGCTTCTCTCTATCTCTTCAGAGAGAGCCAGCGGTGATTTGTCTGCCCAGTAAAAAAAAAATTGCAACCAAAGATTTGGCAAAACCGTTAAAGTGATTTGTTGGGATTGTCAGTTGAACCATGAAGTGCAATGAAAAATGACAAGCACACTTTAGACTGGCTACCGTCACATTATTCCGAAACATGTATGCACTTATATATTTTGGAGCAAAGAAATTGCTGTGTCAACAGCGTCAGATTATACAGCATTTCAATGAGAATTATTTATCAGCTGAACCTCAGTCATATTTATGGGCTCCTCTGCACAGATGAAGAGAGCCACCTCCACACTGCTGAATATTTCTCTTTCTAGTCTACTTTAACGGGGGCTTTGACCAGCACACATTAAGGCTGTTGGGCATATGAAAAGACACTGGCCACTGGTGCAGGCTACTGGGTCACTTCATGGGCAGAATGGACATATGATATCACAATCGTATCACACATGTAATTACATGTGACTAATGTGATTTACAAAATACATAAAGACAAACACACATATTGTGCACACGTGATTTGAATTTGAATTGTGTTTGTTTGTCTTTATGTGTTCTGTAGACACACACACACACACACACACACACACACACACACACACACACACACACACACACACACACACACACACACACACACACACACACACACACACACACACACACACACACACACACACACACACACACACACACACACACACACACACACACACACACACACACACACACAGTATAGAGTCCAATACTGACATGGGGTGAAATTAAGGTACCTGTCCTCATCATCCAAGGCCTGTGTGTGCCTGACCTGAAGAGAGGAGGGGTAGGGGAGGTAAGGGGAGGTAGGCCTGGGGCATGGTCAGAGGAGGCAGGCTGAGAGAGTAAAGAGCCATCCACTGAGACTTATAAAGTCCCAACTACAATTTACAGGGAATGCTGAAATAGTAGTGGCCACTGGCGGGTCATGCTGTCGAAGGCACTCTTTTATTTGCTTCATTCCCTTTGACACCGCCTCTCGATTAGGGTCATAAATCCCTTGAAATCGGTCAATAACCTATAACACTAATGCCACTCTCCTGACATTCATTTCACTGCCTGGGTGCCACAATGTTTCTTAACTCATTGCACGTGACAGAGGATTTTATACTGGCCTCGATTGATTGAGAAGAGTATATAACAAGCTTTATATAGTGTGTTTGTGCTTCTATAAAATAACATGAATATGGAGTGGGTCAAGACAGGAGAACATTCTGTTCACTAGCTTGTTTTATTGGATGTTCTCTAAGTTAGCAGGATATCACAGAGGTAAGATAACACCCAAGCAACAAGCAACTTTCAGCATAATATTTTTTTTGAATTTTATGAGTACGTAACCTGATAATTCTATTTGAATAAGTGTATATCCAGGCTGTATCACAACCGGCCGTGATTGGGAGTCCCATAGGGCGATGCACAACTGGCCCGGTTTTGGCCGGTGTAGGCCATCATTGTAAATAAGAGTTTGTTCTTAACGGACTTGCCTAGTTAAATAAAGGTTATGAAAGAGTGGAAACCATCCAAATAAGATGTATTGTTTCGGGCTGAGAGAAGGAGGAGAAGTGAAGTCAATTCCTTATCATGCATGGCAAGTTGCCAGTAGATATGTTTTTTCCATTCTCACTGGGGCTTCTCCTCCAATCGCTTTTGTGTGTGGGAACTGACACTTCAGGGCATATCCATGCCACAGACGTGTTACTGATGTGCATGCCTTCTGTTCCAACACTGATGACAGGATGAAGAATCGCCATATGAGACATACTCATGGAATTACCCACAGTGCAACAGGGCAAAACAAGAGGAATTTATGAGGCACATGCTCTACGCAAACGAATTGTGTGGATAAAATATACACTCTGAACACAAACGGAAAGGGATTTCAAAATAAGCTTTATGGTGTACTCGTGCGTTTGCATGTGCCGGGAATTAGTTATTTCATGATCAGACAGACTGCGGTAAAGGATTCAGACTCTGATCAGACAGACTGAGGCAAAGGGGTTAGACTGATCAGACATACTGAGGTAAAGGGTTTAGACTGATCAGACAGACTGCAGTAAAGGGTTCAGACTCTGATCAGACAGACTGCGGTAAAGGGTTTAGACTGATCAGACAGACTGAGGTAAAGGGTTTAGACTGATCAGACAGACTGCGGTAAAGGGTTTAGACTGATCAGACAGACTGAGATAAAGGGGTTATACTGATCAGACAGACTGTGGTAAAGGGTTCAGACTCTGATCTGACAGACTGAGGTAAAGGGTTTAGACTGATCAGACAGACTGCGGTAAAGGGTTCAGACTCTGATCTGACAGACTGAGGTAAAGGGTTTAGACTGATCAGACAGACTGAGGTAAAGGGTTTAGACTCTGACTGTCTTGTTTAAAATGACTGAATTCTCTAAATTGCCTGGAAATAAATCCTGTCTCACTCTTAAGTCTAGCTGACACACACTATGAGCCCAAAGCCTATGAGTTATCTTTCCAATCAGTGTTCAATCATCCATGATGTCTTATCTTATTGATCAGCCTTAAGTATATTGTGTAAGACATCATAAAAGAGGGCAACATGGTTGAACCTTTGTTCCAGTTTCTCTGTAGATCATCTTTTTTTGTTAAGTTGGTGCCATAAGCCTCCCTCAATATTTAATTTTCCTAGTCCTTGAGCACAGTGGGGGGTGAGCCGGGGCTGCAGGTGAAATGGGGGCTGGGCTTTGGCGCCGTGTATTCTTCTCCTGAATACGCTGCGAGGTACAATCTAACACATTCATGTTCATTCACTGACACACGGCCAGGAAACTAATGTACAGTATATCATCTTATTTGATGTAATATTACCATGAGAATGTCTTTGCTAGCGTCTAACATACAGTTGAAGTCGGTAGTTTACATACACTTAGGTTGGAGTCATTAAAACTCGTTTTTCAACCACTCCACAAATTTCTTGTTAACAAACTACAGTTTTTGGCAAGTCGGTTAGGACATCTACTTTGTGCATGACACAAGTAATCTTTCCAACAATTGTTTACAGACAGATTATTTCACTTATAATTCACTGTATCCCAATTCCAGTGGGTCAGAAGTGTACATACACTAAGTTGACTGTGCCTTTAAACAGCTTGGAAAATTCCAGAAATTGATGTCATGGCTTTACAAGCTTCTGATAGGCTAATTGACATCATTTGAGTCAATTGGAGGTGTACCTGTGGATGTATTTCAAGGCCTACCTTCAAACTCAGTGCCTCTTTGCTTGAAAATCAAAAGAAATCAGCCAAAACTTCAGAAGAAAATTGTAGACCTCCAAAAGTCTGGTTCATCCTTTGGAGCAATTTTCAAACGCCTGAAGGGACCACGTTCATCTGTACAAACAATAGTACGCAAGTATAAACACCATGGGACCACGCAGCCGTCATACCGCTCAGGAAGGAGACGCGTTCTGTCTCCTAGAGATGAACATACTTTGGTGCGAAAAGTGCAAATCAATCCCAGAACAACAGCAAAAGACCTTGTGAAGATGCTGGAGGAAACAGGTACAAAAGTATCTATATCCACAGTAAAAAGAGTCCTATATCGACATAATCTCAAAGGTCTCTCAGCAAGGAAGAAGCCACTGCTCCAAAACCGCCATAAAAAAGCCAGACTACGGTTTGCAACTGCACATGGGGACAAAGATCGTACTTTTTGGAGAAATGTACTCTGGTCTGATGAAACAAAAATAGAACTGTTTGGCCATAATGACCATCGTTATGTTTGGAGGAAAAAGGGGGATGCTTGCAAGCCGAAGAACACCATTCCAACCGTGAAGCATGGGGGTGGCAGCATCATGTTGTGGGGTGCTTTGCTGCAGGAGGGACTGGTGCACTTCACAAAATAGATGGCATCATGAGGATGGAAAATTAGGTGAATATATTGAAGCAACATCTCAAGACATCAGTCAGGAAGTTAAAGCTTGGTCGCAAATTTGTCTTCCAAATGGACAATGACCCCAAGCATACTTCCAAAGTTGTGGCAAAATGGCTTAAGGACAACAAAGTCAAGGTATTGGAGTGGTCTTCACAAAGCCCTGACCTCAATCTTATAGATAATTTGTGGGCAGAACTGAAAAAGCATGCACGAGCAAGGAGGCCTACAAACCTGACTCAGTTACACCAGCTCTGTCAGGAGGAATGGGCCAAAATTCACCCAAATTATTGTGGGAAGCTTGTAGAAGCTACCCGACACGTTTGACCCAAGTTAAACAATTTAAAGGCAATGCTACCAAATACTAATTGAGTGTATGTAAACTTCTGACCCACTGGGAATGTGATGAAAGAAATAAAAGCTGAAATAAATCGTTCTCTTAACTATTATTCTAACATTTCACATTCTTAAAATAAAGTGGTGATCCTAACTGACCTAAGACAGGGAAGGTTTACTAGAATTAAATGTCAGGAATTGTGAAATTTTTTGTTTACATGTATTTGGCTAAGGTGTATGTAAACTTCCGACTTCAACTGTATGTGCATTAGCCAGTTTCCATTTAACTACCAAACTGGCTCCTCTGCTGTTCATTGTTCCAGGCAGTTGTTAAAGCTGCAGTTCCTCTGTCTTTCTCTATCCTAGCCTCGTGACAAAAAGCCCCTTGAACGATCTGGCCTTTAATCACTAAAACAGATTTTATTTTTCCTCTCTCTGGAATGGCTGGAGCTGAATTGACGTGTAGCCTCCACAGTGCCGAGGCAAAATGGCCGTCCCAGTAACGGCTCACAAGCCCCTGGACAACCTGAGGCATGGCCATCCAATCCCACATCATTAAGGCTAGAGTCCTTTATTGTGTTGGAAGGCATTAAACGGTGCGCTGGCTCTAGCCCTGAAGTCACACTCCACTAGGAGAAAACAGCAGAAAAATAACAGCACAGCTGGATAATGACTTTTCCCTGGGAGGCTGACCATGTGTATGAAAGTGCTAATGATAGCAGGTACAATAAGCGAGCGCAAGGCTTTTACTGCGTCCAGATATATTTTCCTCAGCTAAACTTGCCAGTGATTTCCCCCATGTAGGTGTCTTTCTGTAGTTTAAGAAGAGCCCCCCACCCCCCACCCCCCCTCCTCTCCCTCCATCCCTCTCTCTCTCTCTCCCTCCATCCCTCTCTCCCTCCATCCCTCTCTCCCTCCATCCTCTTCCTTCTCCAGTATCTAATCTCCTTATCAGCTGTACAGCTAATATCAAAGAGGACTGCGGTGTGAAAATCCTGCGAGTAAAACCCGCTGTCGGAGTCTAATTACAATTAGCTGGGCTCCAGACCCATTAGGCCTGGGGGGAAGAGTGCAAAAGCGCAGAAAATTAAAGCTACTGATCGCTAATGATCCCACAGACTAAAGGAATGTGTTCAGATTTGGGGATCTCTGAAATATACCCCGTCTCTTCTTCCTGTTTCTAAGTCTAAAGGCTGATCTCCAGGCCTTCTTTCAAATGCTCTGAGGGAAGGTGCAATTACAATGTTTCCACAAAGTTTTGGAGGCTGAAAGTTGTTCAACTGTTGGGTTAACACAGCCATTATTGTCTTGATATTAAACAAGACAAAACATATCCTGCTAAAAACCATGAGAATGTAGACGATAATACTTTCTCCGCAAAGCTTTATTGCACACCAAAGTTCTTGCCGTTTATGGCATGCCATGACACTAGCCCGTGTCTGTGTGTCATGTGAATAGTAAAATGTGCCTATGAAAGTTAATGAATGGTTATTAACCGCCATTATCCCATGTTACGAGTAACTTCATATTGATTTATGTACCTCACATCTTCACAAGTTCCCTTCAAGTGAAGCACTACTAAAATTCACTAAAGTGAAAGGAAGTTAAAAAGGAAATACCTCTCGTTTGATGATGTAAGCCCCAAGTTCTCCCTGGCAGCTGTGTTGGAGGACTATCCGGGGCAGGGAGATAGAAGAGTCCAGAGTTATTAGGGCCGTCAGGTAAGTGTGTGGCGACAGCGACAGCGGCCTGGGATGGGGTTGGAGGGAGAGGCGGAAAGCACCAGCTAATGAAAGCGTCTCAGGGAGTACTAAAGAGTCTACGTGACACTACTCCTAATTCGCCTGTCTGAGGACACAGATCAATTAATACATTAACAAACGATCAGAGACACTTCATCTTGCAATATGAAACCAGCAGCCTGGACTTGCTGCCCGGCCTCCCGTCCTGAATGGCTGATCAGCTCGGCTTCCATACACTGCAGTCCTCCATGCATCTCAACAGCCTCCACTAGTCAGACAGATAAAGATGTTGTAGATGCACGTTTTACTACAATTATTGTAACTGTTTTTATCCAATTTATCTCTGGATAATATGAGTCATTCAAAAGGTACAGTAGTTTGTTCAGATTTCTTTTTCAGATTCCTGATAGACTTTTCTTTGCGTTCTGACAAACCATTAAAATACAGTAGGTCAAACATACTGAAAGATTCAGTGGATTCAGTGGCGGGGACTGGCACAGCCATTACAGTAATTTGATCATCCTGTTGTAGAAGAACTTTCCTGCAATGCAGGAAATGTAAAACTTGTATTGTATTGGAGGTCACTTTGACTTGATTTTCCCTAACAAAACATGTATCAACCCATTCAAAAATGTCCATTAATTATAATCTACATAATAATTCCCATTTCCTGTTGCTACAGGATTATTTTCCTGCTGTAGTAAACTGGCTCAAATTAAGATCCTACATCTGTAGCGTGAGTGAGTGAGTGTGTTGGTGGTATGTTGGGGAAGTCAACAGTAAACCAATGCTCCACACCAGCCAAGGCAGCCATATATCCACTCTGCTCTCCCCCCATTACCAGGCTCTCTGCTCAGCAGCCAGGACCCTGCCCTGCTCAATTATTCATGGCATTCAGGGGAAGACAGAAACATTCATGTTTTCTCCCCTCCTCGCCTCCTCTTCTAATGCAAAGGAACAAACGAGTGAAGAGAATGACACAGGCCACCCATCGATTCCTCCATCTCCCCATTTCTCAATCGTCCATCTCTAGGATTATTCCGGTTTGCTCCACCTCTAGTGACAGAGGTTGAGGTGGTGGTTGGGGAGAGGAGGGCAGTAACTAACACTGACCAGACGGTCTGTTGCTGTTTGGAGATTTACTTCTGGGAGGAGGAGGAGATGGTGGTGGGTGGTACCCAGGAGTATGCTGCATAACCAGGGCCTGTCTTTGTATACACATTCATCTATATCAGGGGGCAGCAGGGAAATGTAAGCCAAAGGTAATTGCCCCGGATAAGAACATCTGCTTGGTGAATAAATATTCTAATGAGGGGAGCTCACAGGTTCCCCAGACTGATCCAGTGCTGACAGTCCTCCGGAGGGACGACAGGTAATGCTCAACACCTGCACCTCAAATGGAAGAGAGACGCTCCCTCCCTCCCCTGCCACAGTAACTAAATGCTGGGCGACAACAACACACACCACAGCATCGTGTAAATCTTCTCCCAGATTAACTGGGTTAAGATTCCAGAATTGCCAGCCAGACCCCCTCTGTGCCACACTGTCCATGCCCAAGCTGCAACTTCTCCCAGCATGCAGCTGTGTGGCACAGGAAGGGAATGTCTGAGATGTGGTGATGAAAGAGGAGGGGTAGTACGGCGAGATTGAGCGAGGGAGCCCCGTGACACACACACACCTTCAAAGAGGCCTGCTCGCTCAAAGACATGGAGATGCCTTTCCCAATTAGCATCAAACCCCTGTTAGCACGTAGCACCTCACAGGAACACTTAATTGCTTTGACTGCTGGGTAGGCCTGTGTCGGACAGTTTTACTCTGCCTAAACTGCAGTACTATAGAGGGAGTAGGGGAGCAGCTAGGGCTCCACTTTATGTCATGTTTTTGATATATAACATTCTGTATTATTCATACACTTGGCTGTTGCTTTAATGGAAAATAACAAATAATTCTGAGGCTCAGAATGGACTGAACTGGAGGCTGGTAGAGTGGAGTAGCATCCTCCACAGCCGATTCTCCCCTCACTGAAATCCAAAACTGACAATCGATAGCCACAAGCACGCCCTGCGTTCCCGCTATGCAACAGACGCAACCCAAATTCCTCCACAGTTCAATAGCTTTATGATCAGAATGCCAAAAATGGGAGGGAAAGTATTTTTTTCAAATCCTTAAGTTTACTGTGTCTTGGTACGGATGGTAGTGAAAAAATGTACGTCTGTAAATTAATATGGATTGCAAGGAGCTGCAATCAGCATTACTGTAGACATCTCAACGTAGAAGGGAGGAATAGCAGAGAGTATTGAGTGGGGATTGTTGTGGTGGGGAGGGGATGGAAAACCACACAGCAGACACAACTGATCTGACTAATTACCAATGATCTCATACACAATTAATTAGCACCTCTGGAGAAAGCACTGTACACACTCTTACTGTATGTTTTACACAACTTATTTATGGTCAAAATGTTTTGGAGTGGAATAAAAAGGACTAAGCTATGGGTGATAAAATGGGAAATAAAAACCCTTTAAAATATGTTCAAAGAAGATATCCTTAAACAGTGAATCCAAAATGTGGCCCCCGAAAGTGTAGCAGCAACAGTTTGAGGAACTGGTCAAAACAAACAGATATAACTTCAAATGGTCCATACATGCCGGTTGGTTTAATTGTTAACTATGTCTGCAGAATATGAACGGAGGGAGAAATATGGTAAACTGAAAATAACATCCAGTTAAATACATCTTTGGTGAGGAGGTTGAATAAATCTCAGGTGAAAAGGGAGGGAAGTGGCAGGCTCCTATAGAATATGGTTAAACAACCCAGTGCTCTCCCATCAATAAAACAACACATGAAAGTTGAATAACCATCAGCTCTGTTCGTGCATTTGGGAGGTGTGACACACCCCCCGATCACAACTGAAGAGAAATGGAACAATTGTAGATGTGTGCAAACACAATTTGACCAACTGCGACAAAACTGCACTAATGAAATCACCACCGACCGGGTAGTTTTGCAATGTTCCTAAAACATCTACACACACACACACACACACACACACACACACACACACACACACACACACACACACACACACACACACACACACACACACACACACACACACACACACACACACACACACACACACACACACACACACACACACACCAACGCATCTCTGAGCATTCACACACACCCACACACACTCTACCTCCCTCTGCAGTTCGAGGCAACACAATGGTCAACAAAAAGAGAGCAACTCTCTGTGGTACAGTACTCACCCAAAAATACATCATCATTTCGGATGTGGGACAGGTGAGGGTGCAGGCACGACGGAGAGTGTGGGGTTGAGCAGTGGGACAAGTCCAGCCAGTTTGAGCGTCAGGAAGAGAGGCGAGTCCGACCGTTTGGAACGAGTGCTTTACTGGTCCCTCTTCCACTGGGGCAGCCCTCCCTCTCAACTGTTCAATGGGGCTCGACTAGCTTTCCCCTCTTCTCTTCTTCCTCTGCCCTTCAATTTTCAAAAGCCGCCTTTTTCCTCTTCTTTCAGCCTCACAGAGAAGAAGCAGACAGAGAGAGAGGAAAGCTTGGGAGGTGTTCTAACCTTTTTCTTTTGATACTCTTGCCTCTCTCTCTCTCTATCTCTCTCTCTCTTGCCTCTCTCTCTCTCTCTCTCTCTCTCTCTCTCTCTCTCTCTCTCTCTCTCTCTCTCTCTCTCTCTCTCTCTCTCTCTCTCTCTCTCTCTCTCTCTCTCTCTCTCTCTCTCTCTCTCTCTCTCTCTCTCTCTCTCTCACTCGATTTTCTCTCACTCTTTGGCTTGTGCTGTCTCTTATTGGTGAATGTGGAATCAGTCAGTACAGCGCGGCGGCTCAACTACAGCAGGAGCAGCCTGCGCCTGACAGCTGCCTCCAGCATTCCTCCACTGGAGCCGTGTTCCTCTGCATAGAGTGCTGTGCTGCGCGCCGAACAAATCGGGATCTCACAGACGGTACTGTAAAATTCAGCATCCCAGGGTGGGGGATGGAGGTGGTGGGGGATGGAGGTGGTGGGGGTTGGTGGGGGGCTGGTGATGGAGAGAGCGGCAGGGTGGGGGGGAGGGAAGAGGGTTTTCTGTTGATGATGATGCTATTGATGGTGGCGTGCTATCTGAGGCGGGAGTGAGAAGATCACTCTCCTCTTTTCACTTTCTGACTGACTGAGACAATGTACTTAAGTAATGGCAGCTTCAGCTGCACGAGGAGCAGAGAGAAAACACTGCAGGGAGCACCAATAAAGACTGAATGTACTGAAAGTATGCCAAGGGGAACTAGGAGCATCATCTTATTCTCACTCTTTTCTACTTTTCTGCAAAGGTTGTGTGTGTGTGTGTGTGTTCAGTGTGTGTATCTTGTTTCAGCTATAGGATCAACCAGAAATAGAGTGGTCAAGAAAAACCAAGGGGGTTCAGATGGACCAAATTGTAGTTGGTAGTCATATGCAGTGGGTATGGCATATGAAAGAAGAATTTGGTTAGGGGTGAGAACGAAGCTCTGTGCTGTGTGGTGGGTGTGGGTGCCGAGAGACACGCTTTTGTGTGTTCTCCATCTGGCGGCTGTTAAGGGGAGGGAAAGGAGGGAGGAGGCTCGCCTATCTTTTAGACAGCATTGTAACAATGAGCCTGCCTCAGCAAATTTCTAAACATATCATCAATACACGGCTGGGCGCTAAGGCTTTTAATATTAACCCTGTGGCAACCAGGGCAGACTGCGGAGAGCTGGAGTGTTTCTGCGGCTTCCTCCACTGCTGGATCATCCAATAAAATACGGCCTGGGGGATGAGCTCATTTGTTGTAGGATCCTAAAGAACATTTGCCAGTCATAGAGAACATTGTGGTAATGAACAGAAGAGATATATTCAGGTTATGTTACCCATCAGTAATTGCCACATAAGGAGGCTGAGTTAAATTTGCAGTTTGCAGCTGGCTCTGAGCGTATTGCGTACACAAGGGGCCTCGTTCATATGGCGTTACTGTCATCTTAAATTTATCAGCAGTTTTTTTTTCTTACCCCTTTTGTTTTCTTTTAAAAATGAGGAATTGATCGTTGAAATGTAAAACACCAGACGGTTATTTTAGGAACTCCAAATTTTCAGTCAAATATAGCTCATGCATAAGTAATGCATTTCTCACTACTTTGTTCTTTTATTATTGCTAGATCACAAGAGAGCCTCTCCACCACTGTGTACACACAATCTATTATTGTGGGCATTAACATACAAGTCATCCATATCTTTTTTACATGTCCACCAGACTCAATGGATTTACATTAGCAATCACGGTGGGTAAGCGCCCCCCCACTCCTCCATCAATCTCTGATGGGAAATAAAAATGAAATGCACTTCTCAGGCAACTCGGATTAAGGATCACGCTTTTATCAAATACTGAAGTCTATTTCAAGTCCTCCTCATAAATAACTGAGGGGAAGGAGAGAGAGAGAAGGAGCGAAGAGAGAAAGGGAGGGAGCAAAAGGAGAGACAGAGAGAAAGATGGAGGGAAGGAGGAGGGGGAAAGAGACAGGCAGAGGGGGAGAGAGAGTGCATCACGGACTGAAGCTAATACGCAGGGCACTTGGGGTTTTAGGGATTAGAAAAAAGGTAGAATGGAGAAAATAAGATGAGAATTTGAAGGCATTTTAGCATCAAATAATCCCCATGTCTCCTTTCCAGGGATCTCCAGCCCTCAATTACCCATGAAAATGGAAACAGAAAGGGAATTGGGAAGAAGATGGAGCGTCTGGGCCGAGACATGTTGTTTTTCTCCTCCTACTCTCCTACTTCTATTCTCTCACCAGCTCCATTTTTCCATCCTATATAGTGTTTACCAGGATGCTAGTGGCTTTCCCGCCCATTTAGATTTCCCACCAACGTCTAGACCCCCCAGGGGACTCAGATGTCCATTATGGAGCCAAGAGCCTAAAGCTTTCAGAGAGAAAGGAGGAAGTAAAGGACTTAAATGCACTTTATTCAGCCCTAAAATGGCCACCCTCAGCTCAGCTCAGGATCTCCCCCCTTTTAAAGGAAAAATCCACCCAATTGACTTTTGGTATTTTTTTCATTAGTCCACTGTTGCTACAGATGATGCAAAAGCTCATCATCATGATGATGTGGCAAGTGACACTTTGTTTCTTGAAAGTCCAATATCTTGAACACTTGATTGCTGACATGCAAAATAATGTGGGACTGTATCAACAGCAGACGAATGAAAAAATACCAAAAGATAGTTTTTGAGTGGAGTTTTCCTTTAATATTTCATGGTAATCCTAGTGCTTGTTAGCAGGAATATCCCCATATCTGTTGTTGGACCATGCCCTGTTCTTCTCATCTTTACAGTGAGAGCATTGAGCTATGGTCCCCTGAGCACTCAGCCCAGGCTTCTGCCTTGAGCACGGGGTCTTAAGGGTCTTGGTATATACTAGACATGGTTCTCTCACCCCAGCCCCATCCCCATTTCTCTATTAGTCTATGGTGGCTGGTCTCAGCTGCTTCAACTAATGGGCTTTGTGCTGGTTGACCCAAAGACAGGAAGAAAGGATTCTCCATCCTGTGTCTCGTAGAAGGACTGTCTCTAATGACACTTCACTTTAAAGCGTTTCAAGAACAGCTGGTAAGGATCCACAGATGTACTTTATTCACAGGTAGATATTGATATTTCTATATGAGGAGGATCAGACTCATAACTAAGACTTCTGAACAGGTGGAAACATCCTCAAAGGTTTTAGCGCTGGGGAAATAGGCCACCGCAGAAAGAAGGATTTTAAGGAAATATACTTTAAAAGTGGCATCTCCTGAAATTCTCTGAAAAACGTCAGTGGGTGCTCTACTTTCCAATTGCAGCAAAACATATTGTCAATCCCAATATATGAACTAGTCTTTCAAAATGAAAGAAAGAAATTACCCAATATCAAACAAACACATACAGTACACATACATTGAGTACACGAAACACAGCAACACACACAGACTGTACTGTATAGTCTGATGTTAATAATGCAGTGTTCACGTGGCATCTTGGCAGTGTTCAGCAACAGTAATTAGGTGTTGTGTGAGACCGAGGAGGGGCCTGGGCCCCTGTGTGTGATGCTGATATCACTCCGGGGCCAGACCTGGTGTGTCTGTTTGTGTGAGAGGCAGGCACATATGGACACTGTGCCACACCTTGCTGTCACAGTGTGTACGGCAACACAATACAACACACATTGTAATGAACAAGTGGTGCACACTGTTCCTCTGTCCTTAGAGCAAAGCACTGCAGTCAAGTCAATGCCACAACAAGCAACACCGGAACAGACAACAGGAACGACATGGAGAAAATCTACACGACAGGGTGGCTATTATCTTCATTACCTACCTACCTACCTACCTACCTACCTACCTACCTACCTACCTACCTACCTACCTACCTACCTACCTACCTACCTACCTACCTACCTACCTACCTACCTACCTACCTACCTACCTACCTACCTACCTACCTACCTACCTACCTACCTACCTACCTACCTACCTACCTACCTACCTACCTGCCTGCCTGCCTGCCTGCCTGCCTGCCTGCCTGCCTGCCTGCCTGTGTGTGTAAAATGGCACCGGAAGAAAAGGCAGCAGTTTTACGGGCGCCCAACCAATTGTGCTATTATCTGTTTTTTTTCACGTTATTTGTAACTTATTTTGTACAAAATGTTTCTACCACCGTATTTTATGGGAAAAAAAGCTTCTGGATATCAGGACAGCGATCACTCACCTCAGATTAGACTAAGATTTTTTCTTCAATAAGCAGGACGCACAGGACACACTCCGAACACCCGACAAGGCCAACAACCCAGTTATTGGCAAGAAGAAGAGACGCAGGTACAGAGGACACAGAGCGGGGAGCCGCAGAAGGCGAGTGGGAAAGCTGCCTTTACCGTCAATATTACTCGCCAACGTGCAATCATTGGACAATAAATTAGACGAGGTATGATCACGAATATCCTACCAACGGGACATCAAAAACTGTAATATCCTATGTTTCACGGAATCGTGGCTGAATGACGACATTGATATTCAGCTAGCGGGATATACGCTGCACCGGCTAGATAGAACAGCACACTCTGGTAAGACGAGCGTGGGCAGTCTGTGCATATTTGTAAACAACAGCCGGTGCACAAAATCTAAGGAAGTCTCTAGATTTTGCTCGCTTGAAGTAGAGAGTCTTTATGATAAACTGCAGACCATACTATTTGCCAAGAGAGTTTTCATCTATATTTTTAGTGGCTGCTTATTTACCACCACAGACGGATGCTGGCACAGACGGATGCTGGCACGGAGCATGCATGAGAGCATCAGCTGCTCCGGATGACTGTGTGATCACGCTCTCCGTAGCCGACGTGAGTAAGACCTTTAAACAGACGGCCTGACGGATTACCAAGACATGTGCTCCGGGCATGTGCTGACCAAGTCCGTAATACCAACATGTTTCAAGCAGACCACCATAGTCCCAGTGCCCAAGAAAACTAAGGCAACCTGCCTAAATGACTACAGACCTGTAGCACTCACATCCATAGCCATGAAGTGCTTTGAAAGGCAGGTAATAGCTCACATCAACACCATCCTCGCAGAAACCCTAGACCCACTCCATTTTGCATACCACCCAAACAGATCCACAGATGGTGCAATCTCTATTGCACTCCCCACTGCCCTTTCCCACCTGGACAAAAGGAACACCTACGTGAGAATGCTATTCATTGACTACAGCTCAGCGTTCAACACCATAGTACCCTCAAAGCTCATCAATAAGCTAAGGATCCTGGGACTAAACACCTCCCTCTGCAACTGGATCGCCCCCAGATGGTGAGGGTAGGTAGCAACACATCTGGCACGCTGATCCTCAACACTGGAGCCCCTCAGGGGTGCGTGCTCAGTCCCCTCCTGTACTCCCTGTTCACCCATGACTGCGTGGCCAGGCACGACTCCAACACCATCATTAAGTTTGCAGACAACACAACAGTGGTAGGCCTGATCACCGACAATGACGAAACAGCCTATAGGGAGGAGGTCAGAGACCTGGCCAGGTGGTGCCAGAATAACAACCTATCCCTCAACGTAACCAAGACAAAGGCGATGGTTGTGGTCTACAAGAAAAGGAGGTGCGATTACGCCCCCATTCTCATCGACGGGGCTGTAGTGGAGCAGGTTGAGAGCTTCAAGTTCCTTGGTGTCTACATCACCAACAAACTAGAATGGTCCAAACACACCAAGACAGTCGTGAAGAGGGCACGACAAAGCCTATTCCCCCTCAGGAAACTAAAAAGATTTGGCATGGGTCCTCAGATCCTCAAAAGGTTCTACAGCTGCAACATTGAGAGCATCCTGACTGGTTGCATCACTGCCTGGTATGGCAACTGCTCGGCCTCCGACCGCCCAGTACATCACTGGAACTAAGCTGCTTGCCATCCAGGACCTCTACACCAGGTGTCAGAGGAAGGCCCTAAAACTTGTCAAAGACCCCAGCCACCCCAGTCAAAGACTGTTCTCTCTACTACCGCATGGCAAGCGGTACCGGAGCGCCAAGTCTAGGACCAAAACGCTTCTCAACAGTTTTTACCCCCAAGCCATAAGACTCCTGAACAGGCAATCAAATGGTTACCCGGACTATTTGCATTGTGTGCCCCCCCAACCCCTCTTTTACGCTGCTGTTACTCTCTGTTTATCATATATGCATAGTCACTTTAACCATACCTACATGTACATACTACCTCAATCAGCCCGACTAACCGGGGCCTGTATATAGCCTCGCTACTGTTATATCCCCGCTACTGTATATAGCCTCGCTACTGTTATAGCCCCGCTACTGTTATAGCCTCACTACTGTATATAGCCTCACTACTGTATATAGCCTCGCTACTGTATATAGCCTCACTACTGTATATAGCCTCACTACTGTATATAGCCTCGCTACTGTATATAGCCTCACTACTGTATATAGCCTCACTACTGTGTATATAGCCTCACTACTGTATATAGCCTCGCTACTGTTATAGCCTCGCTACTGTTAGAGCCTCACTACTGTATATAGCCTCACTACTGTGTATATAGCCTCACTACTGTATATAGCCTCGCTACTGTTATAGCCTCGCTACTGTTAGAGCCTCACTACTGTATATAGCCTCACTACTGTATATAGCCTCGCTACTGTATATAGCCTCGCTACTGTATATAGCCTCACTACTGTATATAGCCTCGCTACTGTTATAGCCTCACTACTGTATATAGCCTCGCTACTGTATATAGCCTCACTACTGTATATAGCCTCACTACTGTTATAGCCTCACTACTGTATATAGCCTCACTACTGTATATAGCCTCACTACTGTATATAGCCTCACTACTGTATATTGCCTCACTACTGTATATAGCCTCGCTACTGTATATAGCCTCACTACTGTATATAGCCTCGCTACTGTATATAGCCTCGCTACTGTATATAGCCTCACTACTGTATATAGCCTCACTACTGTATATAGCCTCACTACTGTATATAGCCTCGCTACTGTATATAGCCTCACTACTGTATATAGCCTCACTACTGTGTATATAGCCTCACTACTGTATATTGCCTCACTACTGTATATAGCCTCACTACTGTATATAGCCTCGCTACTGTATATAGCCTCACTACTGTATATAGCCTCACTACTGTGTATATAGCCTCACTACTGTATATTGCCTCACTACTGTATATAGCCTCACTACTGTGTATATAGCCTCACTACTGTATATTGCCTCGCTACTGTTATAGCCTCGCTACTGTTAGAGCCTCACTACTGTATATAGCCTCACTACTGTATATAGCCTCACTACTGTTATAGTCTCACTACTGTATATAGCCGCACTACTGTATATAGCCTCACTACTGTATATAGCCTCACTACTGTATATAGCCTCACTACTGTATATAGCCTCGCTACTGTATATAGCCTCACTACTGTATATAGCCTCACTACTGTATATAGCCTCGCTACTGTATATAGCCTCACTACTGTATATAGCCTCACTACTGTGTATATAGCCTCACTACTGTATATTGCCTCACTACTGTATATAGCCTCACTACTGTGTATATAGCCTCACTACTGTATATAGCCTCACTACTGTTATAGCCTCGCTACTGTTAGAGCCTCACTACTGTATATAGCCTCACTACTGTATATAGCCTCGCTACTGTATATAGCCTCGGTACTGTATATAGCCTCGCTACTGTATATAGCCTCACTACTGTATATAGCCTCGCTACTGTTATAGCCTCGCTACTGTTATAGCCTCACTACTGTATATAGCCTCGCTACTGTTATAGCCTCACTACTGTATATAGCCTCACTACTGTTATAGCCTCACTACTGTATATAGCCTCGCTACTGTATATAGCCTCGCTACTGTATATAGCCTCACTACTGTATATAGCCTCGCTACTGTATATAGCCTCACTACTGTATATAGCCTCGCTACTGTTATTTTTCCAATCTCTTTTTTGCTGTTGTTTTTATTTATTTACTTATCTATTGTTCACCGAATACCTTTTGTTTTACATAAAAATTACACTGTTGTTTAGCGCCTGTAAGTAAGCATTTCACTGTAAGGTCTACACCTGTTGTATTTGGCCAACGTGACAAGTGTGTGTGTGTGTGTGCGTGTGTGTGTGCATGCGGGCGAGTGAGTGAGTGAGTGAGTGTGAGAGAGGGAGAGAAGGAGAGCAAGCCTGCCAAATCGTTTCTAGTATTTTTAAATGCAACAATACTACAATTGTAAAACATGTAAAATAAGTATACTTAGTGAAATTCTGAAACTGTGTAGATTTTGTAGGATAAATACTGGTTAGTGATATTTGAAAGTCTGAAGCCTCGGTATTATTGTCAGTGACTGGTGGACCGTGAGAAACTGTTGTGTTGTCCCCTTCTCCCCATCGGCCAAGAAGAATAGAGACACCTTTTCAGTGCATTAAACCCCTTTTAAAAGGGAAGTGAAAGCCACCTCTCTGACAGGTAGGCTGTTTGATGTCTTTGTCACTTCCTCATCCTTCAAAGGCTTCAGCTCAGCACACGCCACCATGCTCTGAATCATTTACTGTGCTCTCTCTCTCTCTCTCTCTCTCTCTCTCTCTCTCTCTCTCTCTCTCTCTCTCTCTCTCTCTCTCTCTCTCTCTCTCTCTCTCTCTCTCTCTCTCTCTCTCTCTCTCTGTGTGTGTGTGTGTTGGTTTATATTGTTGTGTTTGTGTTTTGTATCTGTGAATGCGTTCAGTTGACTTTTTGGACATATTTTGATATTCCTATCAGCAAAGTTGCAGGAAACGTATTTCTATACTGTAAACTTTTTTTCTACAACATCCCTTTTTATGTACTCTATTTTCTTGTTGTAATTTTTACCATGCTGACTTCTCGTAGTGACCACATAGGACCACACCCATACAGACAATAGGATGCCAAATGGACACATGGTGTAGCAAACTGTTGGAAACACACTTGGAGAGAAAATAATCTCCAGCATTGTGTTTGCCCTGGAGCCACAATATTTGGTTCATAGTTCTCTCATGAGGATGGCTCTAGAATTCCTCACTTCCACAGTTTTGGATTCGTGCCATTTTGGTAACAGAAACAAGCCGATTCATATACAGTCATGGTTCTTAACTGACAGAAGCATGATAGATCTATCCAATTGTAAAGATACATAATAACGTTGAAAATGAACAGAAAATCAATTATCTTATAACATATAACAAGTTACCCATCCTGAGTTCGTCAACATTTCTTATCCCTGTGTGACATTACTGAAAGCCTGTATGCCAAATGACATCAGCCGATTTATATCCAAGTCTAAACCAACATGAAATTTCCTTTTGACAGAAAGGGTAAATACTTATCATTAATTCTTAACCCAAGTATCAACTTGTACTCTCAAGCCCTTAATTATAATCTTGTAATTTTCATTTAGGCTGTCTGCATGAAACTACATTTCATGAATTATTTAGCTGGTTATGCTCTTTTCCCAAAGGAAACTAGACTCTCTCTCTATAAGAACCTCAAAGGCAGAGAAAAAAAGAACCACATATGCCTTCACCTCTGTATCTAGGGCCAGAGAAGAATGTAGAAGACTTTGTTGACGTCTTCACTTGTACTCACATGGGGCTTTCTTAGCTTCAGCTCAAACCTTTAGAGGAACCAAAGCCTTTCAAAAGAATGAAATACAACAAATGGCTTAGATGTGGTGGGGATTCCTTGACTTAAAACTTACTGTGCAGGACTTTCATATCGTGGAACATATAACAACTTCAGATAGCAAGATGTCAACAGTAGGGGCATCAAACCCAGCCACAAGAGACTGCAGGCAGAGATCCATCCACCTGAATTCTCCGCTGCACCACGGAGCCACGTGAGGCGCTCAGTACAAAATGGAGGTAAGTGTGAGAAGTAAGTGTGATGTGAGGGGCCAGAGCTGCTCTTACCAGTCTCGTGAAGAGGGGAACTCCTAAATGCCAGAGGTGCTCGTTGAGCAGCCCGCTGTACACCACGTTCCCGAAGACAGCAATGCTTCCTGATTTACACAAGGTGTTTCCTACAGGGACACAAACAGAGAGGAGAGAAAACACAGAGTCATTCAAATGGACTACACTACACTCCAGCAATGTACTAGGCTTTATTAGCAAGATTGGAAAATTAAATCATAGGAAATCATTGCACAGCCACATGAATTGAAATAAAAGAAAGAAATAAGAAATATAATAGAGCACCACATTGATTGTTATGAATATTGATTTCAGAGGTTTATGATGAACAGGGAAACGTAGCTGCTGTGAAATCGATAGCACAAGTACCTGTGTTCCAACTGCATATGATGGAACCTCCAGCTAGCCTAATGAGATGCTTACAGTGATAACATCAGTGTGTAACGATCAGAGGTGTGCTGAAGGAAAGGTCTGTCAGAGAAAGTCTGTACAAAGCCACCCATGACTGTGCCTCATACAGTATGTCATACAGCTCTGGTTAGTCCTTGTTCCATCAACACAGAAAGTCAAACTCCTTGACCCTCGAACTCCCGTTTCCTCCATCCTCCACCCCCCTTAGTCGCATTACCACCCCCATTAGCACACTCTCCATGTGAGGACAGTCAGACCACAACATTGGCAACCCTGTATGAGACATGTAAGCCCGGCCCTCAGCCCTCCTCCTCCAGCCCTCCTCCTCCAGCCCTGGCCACAGTTACACGGCTGCTGTGTATGAAGAGCTTCTGCCTGGAGAGGAGAGAACCACTCTTAGTTAGGCCCCTGCAGCAGCTGAGGAGCCAGCCCACACACTAACACTAAGGTCCCCACAACATATGATTTACACACACACACTAGTACACATCCCCAAGTATGATGAACGCAGGTCCCCATTGTAATTGCTGCACAAAGGAATGCTGCAAAGGGGAGGTGGGGGAAACTGGAAGCAGTGCTGACAAGCAACACATGCATTATTTAAAAACAAAAGTAAAAAATGCCCATTAAAGTGTCAGTGGTGCTCTCGGCGGCTGGCGGTGGAGGTGGCTAGGGCGCGGTGTGTGTATTACTGTTATTAATGGGCCAGGCGTGGGGGGCATTGCTACGCTGTGATTGCTTTGCTGTTGCCATCCAGGGTTCACACTATTTCTTTTCACCCATTCTTTTTCAAGAGTGTGTGTGCAAGTGTGTGTCTGTGAGTGAGTGAGAGAGAGAGATAGAGAGAGAGAGAGATACACTGCAGGCCGGGAGCAGCGTCAATGAGCTCCTACTGCTAATTAAGAGAGGGACCTTCCCCAGCGAGTAGCAGCACAAGTGCTTCTATCATCCTCTGATACAGTGTCATGTTCTTCCTAAATACAGTGTGCTGGGGATGGGGTGGACATATTGGAAATAAGTACATAGCACTTCACTATGTAGCATGAGATTACTGACAGTAACCCTTATTACTACAGTCAACCTTTAACTGCCTCAGTCTCCAACACATGTTACAGTAATACCTTTGGAGTACAGAACGATGATGTAATACTTCTCTGAGAAGAAAGAAGACGACATTGTGGTCCTGTGACTGAGTGTTGGCTCTCTCCTCAGTTCTGACACCACTTCACTACAGAGGAATTTAAAGTGTAGGGAAAATCAAGCAATCAAGCAATCAATACAGTATCCCTCTAGCTACATATTCATAAACAGAGGAAGGCTCGAGGCAGTTTATGTCACATTCTTCTCTGTAACTGCCTCTGAAATGCAGCCAGAAAGTAAGGTGCTAAAGAAACATTTGATTTCAACTCATAGTTCCACTATTTAAAAAGAGCATGTGGAGCATTTCTTCCATTTAATAACATGTGTTCATTCTTTAATCTGGTGACATGTGGTTATTGGTCCGTCTGTGTTAAAGAGTCGATATTCTGTTTTTGGTAGCCATGTCTTTTTTCTGTTAGGTCCTCTCAGCAGTTGTGTGCTTCTATCTTATCTGCAGACTCAACATTATCGAGGCCAACCTCTGATTAATTATTAATTGTGTGATTAAAATGTAGAGAAGGAGGTGGGGGGGGGTTGGGTAGCAGCCTGTATCCTTTCTACATCATTGGTGTCGGTCTCCACAATGTTATTATCCAGACTTTCAAATGACATTTTTCATCGCTATCTTTATATATGTTTTTGTTACATATCAGAACAGGGCATTTGACAGGAAGCTTCTAACAGAGCGTAATGGCCAAATCACAAGGCACATGTGATGGTGATGGGGTGGTGGGTGTTGTTTTATTAAGTGAGTGATGCCGTCTCTTCGACTGAGTGTGCCTGGCGCGATCCTCTGGATCGGTATGTGACTCCCCCTTTCATCTCAGAGTCACACACACAGAAAGACATCATGAGGGATTTGGAGCCCAACACTTCCCTGTCAGACTACAAGCAGCATCAGCCATGTGTAGCTTACTTCACCAAATGAGGACCTAAAAAAAATCCCCGAAAAATGTGTACCTCTCACTGCAAACCATAAGCAGTGCATGCAGTGTAGTGGTAGTCATTTGTAGCACAATACAAAGCATTGAATGAAGTATAAAAAAAAAGAAAATGTATCTGTCAATTATTGTCAAAAGTGTTTGCAATAATTTAGGTGTTGGATGAGATTTTTTTAATGAACCAGATGTGCAGTGTTTATCTGCTTATGTGTGTGTGTTTGTGTGTGTGTGTGTGTGTGTGTGTGTGTGTGTGTGTGTGTGTGTGTGTGTGTGTGTGTGTGTGTGTGTGTGTGTGTGTGTGTGTGTGTGTGTGTGTGTGTGTGTGTGTGTGTGTGTGTGTGTGTGTGTGTGTGTGTGTGTGTGTGTGTGTGTGTGTGTGTGTGTGTGTGTGTGTGTGTGTCCTTCCCTGGCCACTGCTCTCACATGTGCTCCCTGATGAAGGTGGGGAGCTGGAGCACAGAGCTCCAGAGTGATGCAGCTCAGAGCTCCTTGTTTCTAGCGACAAGGCACATTGCTGCAATGCAATAAGGGCAAACAACACTTTTAATAATTCAGGGCATGATTCCGTGAGGGGGGATGGGTGGGGGAGAGATGCCTTAGAGTACCGCAGAATGGCTCATTTAGCCCCTGCCACGCATTATTAAAGTTGTATCGAACCCCCTCCTGAGTCCTTCCTCAAGTCTTTTCCCCCTTCCTCATTCCAAAAGCCTGCAAGGTAACCAATAAGAGCTAGCAACATTTATAAACAACAAAGTACCCTGCACCTTGGAGGAGGTAAACAATGGTGTTCCTCTTAATCTCCTTTTTCCGTGCTCTCCGTGAGTCCTCAGGTCCAGAATTTGTCATTGCTTTATCCTGTTTGAACTGTAGTCCACAGAGCCTTCTCATTCCGGATTATGTTCTTCCTGAGCTATGCCCATGGATGCATAAAAATGTGGGGAATGAACCTTGCATGGAATCCGTTGGAGTAATAAAATAGTCCTCCTGTGGTAATGACGGACGTATGATGGTATTGCTCTGGACATATTCAAAGAATGATAATAGTAGATTTCTGCTCCAATGTGCTTTCCCTATTCTACGTTAAAATAGGTTGACGCTGAAACAGACAGGCTTGTCTACTCTGTACACTACACATTTGCTCCAAAATAATACAGTTGGATTCAGAACAAAAGCAATGTATTGGAGAATTTGAAACAAAATATGTTTTCCTTTTTTCATGTCAATCACATAAAATAAGTATTACAAAATGCAAATTGTTACCATGTAATTACTAATTAAATGCCAGAGAACAATGCACAGACTATAAAATAATCAGATAGTGACAGGTGCAGTATACACTGCTGCAGGGTCTTCTTAAATCATAACAAATGTTTCCTGAGCGCAACATACTCCGCCACATATGCAAAATGCAGCAAACCAGGGAGAAAAGAAAAACCTGCAAATGAAAGTCAGAGGCGTTATGGTAGACATAGAGTTTGACGATAGACCTTGTAAATCAGTGTAGCTGGAATAGCCAGCCAGCCAGTCAGCCAGTCAGTCAGCCAGTGTGACTCGTTCTATCTTTTTCTCTCTTTCTGCCTGCCATTTTAGCTGCTCAACTCAGAGGTCCCATTTTCTTCAAATATATGTAAATTAGCCACGTTGGCTCCTGTTGTTGAGGCTGTAGGGCTGATCTGGTCTGATCCTAACAGTGAAACCTATCTACGTACTAAACTGTACCACAGGCCTCCCGCCACCCTCCCTCCCTCCTCCAGGAACCCAGCAGTAGGAAGAAAGAACGAGGTCCCTGAGGTATCCCTCCTCTCATAACACCAGCCCTGTTAATAGATGAGTCATTACATTCAAAGTGAACAATTATTTTAATACCATAACATATAAAAAAGAAAAACGAATAAAGGCAGATATATAGGCAGCATATATTGTAGCTTGCATAGCGCCTATGAACTTTGATCAGAGCTAATGTAGTTATTGTGTCATATTGAGGCAGTAGGGCCAGCGGAGGGAGGGAGGCTCCAGCTACAGTAAATGCCATCTCCTCTCCTTTTCTTTTCCTTCCCCTTTGCTCTCCCCTCCTATAATCTCCTCCCCTCTCCTCTCCTCTCCTCTCCTCTCCTCTCCTCTCCTCTCCTCTCCTCTCCTCTCCTCTCCTCTCCTCTCCTCTCCTCTCCTCTCCTCTCCTCTCCTCTCCTCTCCTCTCCTCTCCTCTCCTCTCCTCTCCTCTCCTCTCCTCTACTCTCCTCTACTCTCCCGTCCTCTACTCTCCTCTCCTCTCCCGTCCTCTACAGTTCTCTTCTCTCCTCTCCCGTCCTCTCCTCTACTCTCCGCTCCCATCCTCTTCTCTCCTCTCCTCTCCCATCCTCTTCTCTCCTCTCACGCCTTCTCCCCACTCCTCCTCTGCCCTCCCCTCCTCTGCTCTACTCTCCCCTCCACCCCTCTCACCCATTCTCCTCTCCTCTCCTCTCCTCTCCTCTCCTCTCCTCTCCTCTCCTCTCCTCTCCTCTCCTCTCCTCTCCTCTCCTCTCCTCTCCTATCCTCTCCTCTCCTCTCCTCTACTCTCCTCTACTCTCCCGTCCTCTACTCTCCTCTACTCTCCCGTCCTCTACAGTTCTCTTCTCTCCTCTCCCGTCCTCTCCTCTACTCTCCGCTCCCATCCTCTCCTCTCCTCTCCTCTCCTCTCCTCTCCTCTCCTCTCCTCTCCTCTCCTCTCCTCTCCTCTCCTCTCCTCTCCTCTCCTCTCCTCTCCTCTCCTCTACTCTCCTCTACTCTCCCGTCCTCTACTCTCCTCTCCTCTCCCGTCCTCTACAGTTCTCTTCTCTCCTCTCCCGTCCTCTCCTCTACTCTCCCCTCCCCTCCTCTGCTCTACTCTCCCCTCCTCCCCTCTCACCCATTCTCCACTCCTCTCACCCCTTCTCCCCTCCTCTCCTCCTCTCCTTTCCCCTCCTCTCAACCCTTCTCCCCTCCTCTCCTCTTCTCGCCTTTCCTCTCACATCCTCTCCAATTCTCTCCTCTCCTGTCCTTGTGCATTATGAATGGAGCCATGTTCAGTCACGGACTGGCTGCACTTTCTGAACTTTCGCTGAGTGAGTTCTACTGGCTCCTCTACTCTTTAATCATTCCCCATTAGAGCAGAGGCCTGTTGACTTCCAGTATGGAGATGAATAAGGCTGTAGCACCAGCACCAGCCATATCTGGCTGCAGGCAGGAAGGAAGGTATTCACAGCACTAATAATAAGCCAGGGCCCCAGACCCAGACACAGACACAGACACAGACACAGCTGATGAAGTGCACTGGATCTGGGGAGGAGGATGAGGAGGAGGAGGAGAGCCTCTGACGGTGGATGACATCAGTGTCATCAGCACTGGAACTGTTATTGATTTAGTAGCCTTCAAAACTATTACTGACGTCATCACCTTCATCTTCATCACCCTTCGTCATCTGAGGATAAGATTTTACTTATCAGCCAACATTAAAATGTATCAATAAATAAATTAGCTATTAAATTGAAACTATAGAGCATGAAATATTTGACAAGCATTCACATTTTTGGGAGCTTTTTAAAAATGTTTTATTCAAAACTACAGGAGAATTCTTGAGCTCCTGGAAATTGGAGAGAACTGGGAGAGACAACAGTGGATGGAGATGCAGCTCATATGTCTCTATGTCTCCACTGTAGCCTGTGTTAAGGTGGACTGGTCCACTCAGTAGAATGGCGTTATGATGAAGGGCCTTTAGGATTGCATCAGACTATTGATTGCTAGCAGCACTGAGAGACGTGGTTTACCATCGTTATAAACAACCTTTTTGTGAAGTACAGTTTGGGGAAACAAATTATTTTATTTAGTAGATTTCTGGATTTGACTGTTGAATAATTTATGGCTACACAACCCTTGGCAGGGGAGCGAGAAAACCCCCACAAAGAGCACATATCAAATGCTATCATATACAGGCCTGCATACTTGAATGCTTCTCTTTCCAATAGATTTTTTACCACTCAACCTACATCGGCTCTGCTTTGTCAACATCAGTTGAGTGAGAAGTCCCGAGGGCCAGCAAATCTCCTGTAATCTGCCAGACTTTTCTGCCATGTATGGCACACTTGTTTTCCTATATCCCTCTAAGTGTTATTGAGTCTGCAAACTCTGACATTGTTTTATCAATTTGGATCCAGTATCTGGGTGAAATGCCCAGTAAGGCTGTTTGAATTACTTGAGCTGTGGTGAATATTATGCCAGATGTATTCCTCACCCAGATGCTCTGTATTAATTGATGGATAAATTACAGAATGATGGCTATGTAAACAAATGCATGTATTTTTTATTTGCCCTATCACATCAGATCTTTTCACATCAGATAATTTTCAGAGCTGATCTGATTAGTCAAAAGACCAATTAGTGAAAAGAAGATCAGAATTGGGTTACCTGTGTAAACACAGCCTATTTGATCTATTTATGTCCTTGGTCAGGGGCTGATGACAAGTGTCTGTTTAAAAGTCCTCGTGGCAAAAGGTGGATAGCATCAGTAATCCTGCACTGAGGAAATACTCGAGCAGCAGCTCACACAGTGGGGGAGGTGGAGGAGGAAGAGATGGGGGGTCTATAAAATATCAAAGCAGATCGATTAGCCTGACCTCATAGCATATCCATGTTGTGCAGCGAGGGAGGGAGCCATACAGGGTCAAATCAGGTCAAGGGACAAAACAAAGCACGCCTAATGATATTTTTCAGATTTCTGGCATAGATTATTTTCTTAATAACGATAGAATAAATCATATTTTGACCTATTTTGTGGGTAAATTCATCCAAATTAGCATTATTGCCATTCTCACTTGTACCGAATACAAACTGTGATTGCTACAGTGCCGCAGCAGTCGTTCCTTCCTGAAAAATAAAAAAGAACCACCAGGGATGATGGCTCTCACATCGTGTTCCACATTCGTGTTGTCTAGTATCGGCTTTATAAAGACCATGGCCCACTCAATTGCACTCCAGAGGCAGAAGCTTACTAACGGAAGAGAAACCAGGTCAACTGATAGGGGAATTGTATTGTTATCTTTATATGTGCGCCGCAGATACAGTGGTGGAACTCTTGTTAGCGACTCTGCCGTTTACAAAGCAATCAGGCTGGGTTATCGGCACGGGAGGAGCGGCACTAACCTACAGTAATCCACTCCATGTTTGCTAATGAACGGCTGCGCGGCTTGGTGCCCTGGCTATAGCTACGCCACGGACGGAGACTGAAGATGGAGAGAGCTCCAGAATAAACAGGAATAGGGGAGAGGGTGGAGGGACGGGGGTCTGGGGTATGGGAGAGGGTGAGGAGGGGGGATGTTGCCCTGTCTTGACATCCCATCATGAGACCCCTTGGCTGGGCCGGTCGGGGAGGGGAGGGAGGGAGGGAGGGGAGGCTTGCTGCTGCTTGCTGGCGATGCAGAGTCTGTTTGCTGTGCATCCATCAACCTCTGTGTCCTGCCGAGGAGGCGATCAATACTCAACACAAAAGCTCATTGATGACAGACAGCTCTTGACAAACATATAGCATTTTTTCTGTCTAGTATAGCAATAATCTCCAAGGTCAGTGTGAGTCATTCAAGACGGTGGAGACACAAGGAGCTCATGCGAAGCGCCGTGAGACGGCTTCTTACGGGCTCAAACAAAGGGATTGCGCTGATGTATTTTAGTCTCTATTTTACTTCTTGGCACATTGTTAGGCTCCACATTATAAAGAGAAGGAGAGGCACCGTGAACATGACAATTGGCGAAACTGTCATGCACTGTCAATCATTGACAGAAAAACCCCAAGGACAATCCACAGACCAGGAAGCTAATGGCTCCAGATCATTGGTTGCTGTTGCTTTGAATGTGACATATTGTAAACCATCGGAATCCGCCACTGTTGATCTAAAAGGAATTTATACCTTTCAAAACACACGTCTCACACTGAATATAATATACATAGATCTAAAGTCCCCATACAAGCCCTTACCTCCCCCTCCCCACCTCTCCAATCCACTCAGACCCGACGCCAGGGTAAAGTGACTAAGGGGGTAGTTGAAATCAGCGAGGGGGCACAATTTTGGGGGGTTCTTGCATTGCAATTATATTGAATTCTGCTTATATCACGCTATACCACAATAAACATAACGTTCAAATGCCATGACAGGTAGGCTACAGATGTCGTGCCGATCTCTGCTGAACAGCACATTACACACTACAGCAAGGCCGTTTTAGTGATGAATATAGGCTACAAGATAGATAATAGGGCAATTCATCTATTATAAACAGCCTATGTGACACACAGCTGTCTTACCAATACAATGCAAACTAAATGCTGAAAGTAGTAGCCTATGCATGCAAACAAAATTACAGACAAAACCGCAAATGTGAACGAATGAGGACAGAACAAAACAGCGGTACCAAGTAAACAAAATATCAGATGGATAAAGGCATGACACAATCTATAATTAGGCTAGTTACATTAGTAAACAAACACAGTAAAGAAAAGGTGAATGGAGATCCAGATAACCAAAACAGCCTACAGCCTATTACTGTGAGATGCAGCCAGGCACAGCTGTCTTGCCAAACAAATATGCCTATAGGCCCGCTTCAGACATGGAAAACCATGCAGCTCATGAGTACAGCAACATGTTGTGATACGGCACAATGCACGTTTTTGAATCAAATTCTGTCACATGGAATGACGCTGGAGAGACGAAGCAGGTACGGGGAGTAAAACATTTACTAAATAAGGGACATGGATCGAGACAGGAACAGTGTCAGCAAACAGGTAACACAAATAAAAGACAATCAATGCAGAAGCGGGGAACATATCTGGGGAACTGACAAATATAGGGGAGGTAACAACAGGTGATGAGTGAGTCCAGGTGAGTCCAATATCGCTGAAGCGCGTGACGAGGAAAAGCAGGTGTGCGTAATGGATGGAAGGAGTGCGTGATGCAGGGCAGCCTGGCGCCCTCAAGCGCCAGGGGGGGGAAGAGCGGGAGCAGACATGACAAATTCGAAAACGTTGTCACGCCCTGACCATAGTTTGCTTTGTATGTTTCTATGTTTTGTTTGGTCAGGGTGTGATCTGAGTGGGCATTCTATGTTGTATGTCTAGTTTGTCTATTTCTATGTGTTTGGCCTGATATGGTTCTCAATCAGAGGCAGGTGTTTGTCGTTGTCTCTGATTGGGAACCATATTTAGGTAGCCTGTTTTGTATTGTGGGTTGTGGGTGATTGTTCCTGTTACTGTGTTCCTGTGTTTTTGTTCATGTTACGGGACTGTTTCGTCTTCGTTCATTTTGTCGGTTTATTGTTTTTGTTCGTTGTTAAAGTATTCAATTAAAATGGATAATCATGACGCTGCATTTTGGTCCTCCTCTCTTTCGCCCGACGAAGAACATTACATGATTAAAACACACTGTTATGTGATGAAGATCTACAGTAGCCTCAGCAGCACTCTGTAGGATAGCACTGTGGTGTAGCCGGAGAACAGCTAGCTTCTGTCCTCCTCTCCTCCTCAATAAAAAACCTAAGAGGCTCATGGTTCTCATCCCCTTCCATAGATTTGCACAGTAATTATGAGGACTTCCAGAGAACGTCCTCTTGCAGCATGAACTGACATGTTGTCCACCAACAAAGGATCAGAGAATGAATCTAGTACTGGAATCATAAGCTACAGCTAGCTAGCACTGCAGTGCATAAAATGGGGTGAGTAGCTGACTCAAAGAGAAAGTAGAGAGAGAAAGACAATGTAATGTATTGCCACTGAGGCCCGCCAGGGTAACTGCTAAACTGCTTGCTGCTGAATGTAAACTGTACACCTTGATTCTCTCGACCTGTGCATCAACGTTGTAAACTTTCATTCATAGGCTAGGTTATAGCAACATCATGATGGGCACAAGGAAAATATTAGTATCATGTAGTAGCCTTAACCTATCGATGTTACATTGAGCTGAGTGACTGGAGTATGAATGACAGTCATCCAATATGCTGTTATAGAAATAAGGCCATCTTAAACGGCACCGACCGCCACTGCCTCCTACACACACCCATTGTGCTGACAGAGCAGTGGAGATACAGATTTTAAGCTAACCTGTCACTCAATCATTTTTACTTTTTCTATTTTTATATAGGCACAAAACTAAAACTGAAGAGGCTCAGGTTTGAACTGAGGGTGCTAAGCCCGATTTGCCCCCTCGTGGAGCCGGGTACGACTCCCTTATACCATAGTTATTATGGAGACTCATACGGATAGAGAGAGAGCCACACATACATAACATGGGGACCTACAGGTGTGAGTTACGATGGAGACTTCCAGTCATAATAGAAGGCCAGGCTTCCCCCCCAGGCCATCCTGCCAGCTGGCCAGAGTGAGTGAGAGTGATGCCCGAGTGAGGCAGCCCCATTAGGGAAGTGCTGCCTGGTGGTGAGCAGAGCTGAGCGCTAGCTAGGAGCGGTGCGCAGGCCGGGCAGGCTAGCTCAGGTAATTAAAGGCAAACCCAGGAAGGCAGGCAAAGCGGGGGCACCCAGATTTATGCGGCTCAGTAATGCACACACTAAAGTCAGCCCGCCATCCAAAGGCACACTTTACTGCCAATCTTATGAAGCATTAGCTACCTCACCATGCTGATGCATTCCATCATTCTCTCACTCTCTCTCTCCTCTCGCTTACTCCCTCTCTCTTTCACTCTCTCGCTCCTACTCTCTCTCCAACCTCTCCTCCCCAACCACACCTTTTCTCCTCTTCTCTTCATCCTGTCAATGGAGACAAGTGACACAGGTTTTATTTTTTCTTCTTTAGTCACGTGGAGTTACGAGCCAATTGCAACGGAAACCAGTGGTAGAGGAATGAAATTGAATGCCAGTAGGACTACAGTCCTTGATAATTCATACAAATTTTTTCAATAGGTAGGTGTATATAGTTATTTTTTAACAACTGTGTGATATAATGCTGTTTCCTACAGGCAGTAAGCAATTTGACAAGCAATGTGAATACTGTCAAAAAGTCAAGAGTATGATCTTACAAATGAAGCTCCCAAGAGCCAATCTTCAAAATGAAGTAAGGTGCATGTGAGGCTATGGTCTATCAAACCTGTCAGCCAGTACATCCATATACTGTAGGTTCCTTGTTATACAACCTGAGATATGAATGGTTCCCACTGCCCACCACATTGGAGTATGCCTGGGCATTGATGTAGTCTACGGCCTCACATAACCAGACTGACCAAGCATCAGCGGCCCTTCGACTGTGGATGGCTCCAGTCAAACAGAGATAGAGACAAAGAATGGCGAGGGAGAGAAGGGAGAAACAGAGAGAGAACAGTAGCCACTCCCCTATCAGCTCCTATTCCATCAACCATCTCCACAGATTAGACAGATAGCTGTAGACACACATACATATCAGATGGACAATAGTCAGATAGTCCAACAGAAAAAAAACATAATAGAGACAGAATGAGAGAAAGGCAGCCCAGTCCTCCAGAGGGGCACCAATGAAAAGGTGGGGATGGGCAGACAGGCATACAGTAAATCATGGAGAAGCTACTCAACGGTGTAGCGCTATGGAGTATGGCTGCCGGGTTGGGGAGAGTTAGCCGCAGCGTGCATGAGCTTGCCTTATCAATGCTGACAGGCAGACAGCCCGTTTATAGAAAAGGGGGAAAAAGCATCAAGGAAATCCTGCTCTTGTCTATCCCCAATTGAATTACAGCTGTGATCTGAGGGCCAGGATGATATCCTTTGACGAGAGGGACCGCTGTATATCTGTACAGTGTGTCCCCCAGGTCTCACGTCCCACAACTTTGCCCATCTATTTGTATTTGTTCCCCTTGGTTCTAGTTAAAGCCCTGCAGCAGCCCACAAAATGGAGAGAGGGGAGTGGGGGCAGGGGGAGGAGAAGGGGGTAGCTGGGAAAGGTACTGCTGGGAGAGAACAGGGCGTAGAGCACATGACCCCTGTGATGTTGGCTGAATACTAATGTCGCACAACGTTCCCCCACATTCACATACGCACACACACACCACACGCACGCATCACGCACGCACACATAGACACACATACAGGGTTGGGGAGTAACAAATTCAACATGTAAGGGATTACAAAAACACGGTAACGGTAATCCGTTACCAGCAAAAATATTGTAATCAGATTACAAATACTTTTGAAAACGATATGATTACTCTGAGGATTACTTTTAAATTCAGAAAGGAGGTTAACGGAAAAAAATCTTTGACACTTCTCTGATTTCTCAATGAAATTCAAATCAACATTGAAAAAAGGCGCAAGTTTGTTCCACCTGAGCGAGTCTGACCACAAGCCAGAGACCACTATGATAACACACCAAATGGGTTTTATGGATTGCGGGAAAAGAGCAGGAATAGGCTTTTGTAGGCTACAGTCCAAGCCATGTCTTCCAATGGTACGACTGCTGTCAGCATCCAAAGATTATCCAATTTGAATAAACGCTTGGAGGTAAGGATGACAAAAGTGATGTAGTCTATAGCGATACGGATATCACTTATTGTTATCTACATACATTGATGGATCACACGGCGATACGGATATCACTTATTGTTATCTACATACATTGATGAATCACACTGTTTTAGCTATTTACGCCTTACGGATTGTGGTTGTTGTGGTTGGCTGTTCACAAATCTAAATGTGTATTTGAACCCAATAATGATTGAATTCAAGAAATTTAAGCTGCATATCAATCATTGTTTTTGAAACCAGTGGACAGCCAGTGAAAAATGCGTTCTTGCAACTTGCGGTCCAACTCATCCCAAACCATTTCAATTGGGTTGAGATCGGGTGATTGTGGAGGCCAGGTCATCTGATGCAGCACCATCACTCTCCTTCTTGGTCAAATAGCCCTTACACAGCCTGAAGGTGTGTTTTGGGTCATTGTCCTGTTGAAAATCAAATGATAGTCCCACTAAGCGCAAACCAGATAGGATGGTGTATCGCTGCAGAATGCTAAGGTAGCCATGCTGGTTAAGTGTGCCTTGAATTCTAAATAAATCACAGACAGTGTCATCAGCAAAGCACACTCACACCATCACACCTCCTCCTCCATGCGTCACGGTGGGAACCACACATGCAGAGATCATCCGTTCACCTACTCAGTGTCTCACAAAGACATGGCGCTTGTAACCAAAAATCAAACATTTGGACTCTTCAGACCAAAAGACTGATTTCCACCGGTCTAATGTCCATTGCTCGTGTTTCTTGGCCCAAGCAAGTCTCTTCTTCTTATTGGTGTCCTTTAGTAGTGGTGTCTTTGCAGAAACTCGACCCATGAAGGCCCAGTCCCCCTGTGACAACAATTTTGGACCCCCTTGTGGCCCCCCTAAATGTGGAGTATGAAATCATTTTTACATAACAAATTTTTGCTATCGTTCTTTTTTTACATCCGTTATTAGACAGTGGCAACGATGATGATTATGAACATGGTCTTTTGCCTGCTAATGCCTGCAATGCAGTGAAGAAAATGATATGACAACAATAACGTCTAATGTAACTGTCCCCTCGAACAGTACAACTGGTCCCAGCTTGGCATCCCCAGTTGAAATGGTCTCGAACCGCCACTGCTAATAAGTCCTTAGTTTTGGGGTTATGCTCAGGTAAAACAATTTGGTTAATCTATACTTCCATATTTCCAAGTCCTATTCTTTAAGATCAAGGTGTAAAACATTTGGTTTTTAATGTTAATATATAATTTAATCATATTATTATATGTAGTAGAAAATTATGGGTTAGAAGAAGCCTATATAACCAACCCATCAAGTAAAATATAACATCCATATATGGCCAGCTATGTAAACTTGAACATGGATTATCCTGCAATAGATGAGGTTCAATTGGTAACATATTATTATTATTATTATATATTTTTTTGTCTTCTTCTAATGCCTCTTAAGGGGAAAGTAATCTAAAAGTAACTGAATGTAATCAGATCAAGTTACTGAGTTTGGGTAATCCAAAAGTTACCTTACTGATTATAATTTTGGACAGGTAACTAGTAACTGTAATGGATTACATTTAGAAAGTAACCTGTGCAACCCTGCACACATACATAAAAACACTCCCACCATCCCTTCCCCAAACACACATATACACACACAGAGAAAACAATGAAACCCACAGGAAAAAAATTCCACCAAATGAGGCCCTTTGGGCACCCTCCAAGTTGACATGAATTTGGATGAGCCAGATCCGGTTCCATCCAGTTTGACCAAACACACTGCATCATCATCATCTCACTCAAGGTGCCTCAACCAACAGCCAAGAACCACAACTCAGGTGACATCAAAACATCCCCATTTTGTGGGCTGATTGCAATCAAATCAACATGACAGTAGCAAAGTCTACCTTTGTTGTCTTGCACCCAAACACATGGAGTACTAACCACACTAACCTCTGTACAGAATACCTGAGCTGTACCCATCACAGTGAGTGAAGCCCAACAGAAATGGTTGTATCTCTGTTGTAGACTCTCTCTCAGTGGCCAGGCAGTCAGGGAAAGGGAAATTATGCATTAGTATCAAGGATTTACTGTCACATATGGCTGTCATCACAAGGAGGTGCATCAATATAATATACACCTCCAATCCTCAGGTCCCACTGAATGTCTTTAAAACTCTGCATTAAGCCAAATCCCTGCCAGGGACCGGTGACTGTCATTTGGGGATTGAAAGGTGGTTTTTCTCCAGTCACAACTGTTCATTACTGTTGCTACTCAACTCAATGGCATTCTCAGGCAGTTAGGATGTCTTTGTGGGACTCATTTTTCTGACAGAATGCTCAACTCAGGAGGTTATTCAGTTACCTTTTTCAGTACATTCCTGTATAATAATGTTGGAAACATGATTGGCCTCATTATTATCTATTTCTTCAGTCAACACCTCGGTGCTGGAAATGGATAACATATTTGAACAGGTTTGATACAGTACCTGCACTAAAGTGGACCTGAGATACTTGGCAAGGAAATAATGGTCACCTGTTTTAACACTTTCATTGAGTGTGAATATAAATATGATTTGTATTCACACTCAATGAAAGTGTTAAAACAGGTGACCATTTTGAGTTAGACGAGGTCATGCTCAAGAGCGAATTCCATTTAACCATTTAGCACCGAGCCGCTAACCTGTTCGCATTAAAGGGGACAGGCTGATATGAATTAGCCAATTGAGCACATGCTGCTTAGCAAATCCCACACATTTCTGCACGCCATTGATTTCATTTGACCATTATCGTCAGAGGTTGTGACCAAAATTAGATGCAGCCCGGCTAATCATCTGACAGTCGGCAGCTAATTATCCCGCTTCAGAAAACTCCTGCCACCACTCGGCTCACAAGCTGGTCATGTTACTGCCTGGCTCCGTGTGGAAGGAGAAGTAGCCTGCAAGTTCCACTGGAGATATAATATCATTCACTGTATGAGGAGAACAAACAAGGAAACAGAGCTAAACGGGACCTGGATGGCCTCAGTCTAAAAGCTCAGCTGGAACAAAGACTTTTTCATGTGAACTTCTCTCTTCACCATATGAGAATACCACTGAAATAACAAACCATTAACCATACTGTGCATCCCCCCATTCAAACCAATGACCACGAGATCATGTGTTATGATGAAGCCTGGCAAATTAGCTGGGATACTACATTGAGGGTCAAAAATGTCATTTGATCTTTAGATTGTAGAGGAATGGTGTGGAGATGTCAGCTGACATGGATCAGAGAGGAAGAGAAGGAAGAAGAGGAGGCAGTTAGGGTTCAGAGGTCAGCCTGACGGCTCAGTCTCAGATAGACTAATTACCCAGGAGGCACCGCCTCCACAGGAAGGACCAGACCAGCTCACTGCTTGGCTCAAACTCAGGGCCAGGCTCCACTGCACGCACACACATGCGCACGCATGCACACACACACACACGTACACACACACACACACACGCGTACACACACACACACACACACACACACACACACACACACACACACACACACACACACACACACACACACACACACACACACACACACACACACACACACACACACACACACACACACACACACACACACACACACACACACACACACACACACACACACACAGACACACACAGAATCCCTGGAACCTCTGATCCATGACCCTGGAAGTGGTATGAGAGGAAGACCCCAGCAGGCAGTACAGTAGGTGCCAGCAGCTTCATTCACCCAACTCTCAGTAAACAATCTCTGGTGTTTCTGTGAGCGATGGGCACGTCGTTTGTTTTGCTAATGGGTGTTTTTCTCCTTCACACTCCACGGGGAGTGCTATCTAATGAGCCGCCCACCCGTGCTCTCTCCCTCCTGCAGCCAGTGTGCCCTGAGTGTGTGGCTTTAACCCCGGTGCAGGGGAGGATGGATCACAGAGCCCCCAGACTGCCAGGGCCATGGAACACTCACACACATTCACACACACTTCACACACACTCACACATGCACACATACACTCTATGTCTCTCACAAACAAAAATAAACATAACGACACAAACCCATATAAACACTTTCACAAATACACAACCAAAAGTCCATTTAGGTAAGCGAAGCTTACACAAATCATCATATTATTCACATTCACCTATTAACAAACGCAAGTATTTACAGATCTTTAGCCATACTGTACCTACACGTGCCCTCAAATGGGACTTTGAGGACCCTGGGTACATGTGCACCCATCACTAATGCCCGTTCACTAATTCATCAGAGTTATGTTAAAACCTGTTTGGGATAGGGGGCAGCATTTTCACTTTTGCATGAAATGCGTGCCCAGAGTAAACTGCCTGCTACTCTGTCCCAGATGCTAATATATGCATATTATTAGTAGTATTGGATGAAAAACACTCTAAAGTTTCTAAAACTGTTTGAATGATGACTGTGAGTATAACAGAACTCATATGGCAGGCGAAAACCTGAGAAAAATCCAACCAGGAAGTGGGAAATCTGAGGTTTGTAGTTTTTCAAAGCTTGGCCTACCAAATACACAGTGTCTATGGGGTTAAGTTGCACTTCCGAAGGCTTCCACTAGATGTCAACCGTCTTTAGAAACTTGTTTCAGGCTTCTGCTATAAAGGAGGGGGGAATGGGAGCTGAATGAGTCAGTGGTCTGGCAGAGTGTCTCAGTCTCGTGACGTGCGCTCCCGACAGAGTTAGCTCTCGTTCCAGTGCTTTGCTACAGACGATGGAATTCTCCGGTTGGAACATTATTGTTGATTTATGTTAAAAACATCCTAAAGATTGATTCCATACATCGTTTGATATGTTTCTACGACCTGTAACGGAACTTTTCGAGTTTTTGTCTGGACCTAGTGCTCATGAAGATGGATTACTGGGCTGAACACGCTAACAACTAGTGGCTATTTGGACATAAATTATGGACTTTATGGAACTTTATGGAACAAATCAGTCATTATTGTCGAACTGGGATTCCTGGGAGTGCATTCTGATGAAGATCATCAGAGGTAAGTGAATATTTATCATGTTATTTCTAACTTCTGTTGACTCCAACATGGCGGAAATTTCTTTGGCTGGATTTGGCTGGATTGGGCTCTGAGCGCCGTACTCAGATTATGCTTTTTCCGTAAAGTTTTTTTGAAATCTGACACAGCGGTTGCATTAAGGAGAAGTCTATCTTTAATTCTGTGAATAACACTTGTATCTTTTATCGATGTTTATTATGAGTATTTCCGGGATTTCTGTGGCTATCTGCAAGATCACCGGATGTTTTGGAATCAAAACGTTACTGCACGTAACGCGCCAATGTAAACTGAGATTTTTGGATATAAATATGCACATTATCGAACAAAACATACATGTATTGTGTAACATGATGTCCTATGAGTGTCATCTGATGAAGATCATCAAAGGTTAGTGATTAATTATATCTATATTTCAGCTTTTTGTGACTCCTATCTTTGGCTGGAAAATGGCTGTGTTTTTTTGACTTGGCTCTGAACTAACATAATCATATGTTGTGCTTTCGCTGTAAAGCCTTTTTGAAATCGGACACGATGGGTAGATTAACAAGATGTTTATCTTTCATTTGCTGTATTGGACTTGTTAATGTGTGAAAGTTACATATTTCTAAAAAATATTTTTTAATTTCCCGCGCTGCCTTTTCAGCGGAATGTTGTCGAGGGGTTCCGCTAGCGGAACGCCTGCGCTAGAAAGGTTAAATATACATGTGAAGCCATAAGGCCAGGGCATTAGCTTCTTAGCGTCCTATTACACAGAGTATGTCAGGGAATGTGCTAGACAAGGGGCTGAAAGGCAATGATCAATGATGGGATCTAATTATATGAATGTTAATGTTTCCTCAGTATCATTCTCTTTGTTAATTAGTCCAAATGTACAGGGAAACACTGGCGCAGCTGGAGATGGAAACCTGCTTGGTAAGATACCAAGATCCAGTAACTAGACGGACCACTTTGGAAGTGGGTGTTTACAATGTATGTATTCTTCATTTGGCTAAACATGGGCTACTGCAAGTATTTCTACCTGTCAAAAAGTATGAAAACATCTTAGCGAAAAATGCTACTTCCAGAACTCTCCATCTCTACCACCTTCCAGAACTCTCCATCTCTACCACCTTCCAGAACTCTCCATCTCTACCACCTTCCAGAACTCTCCATCTCTACCACCTTCCAGAACTCTCCATCTCTACCACCTTCCAGAACTCTCCATCTCTACCACCTTCCAGAACTCTCCATCTCTACCACCTTCCAGAACTCTCCATCTCTACCACCTTCCAGAACTCTCCATCTCTACCACCTTCCAGAACTCTCCATCTCTACCACCTTCCAGAACTCTCCATCTCTACCACCTTCCAGAACTCTCCATCTCTACCACCTTCCAGAACTCTCCATCTCTACCACCTTCCAGAACTCTCCATCTCTACCACCTTCCAGAACTCTCCATCTCTACCACCTTCCAGAACTCTCCATCTCTACCACCTTCCAGAACTCTCCACCTCTACCACCTTCCAGAACTCTCCATCTCTACCACCTTCCAGAACTCTCCATCTCTACCACCTTCCAGAACTCTCCATCTCTACCACCTTCCAGAACTCTCCATCTCTACCACCTCCCAGAACTCTCCATCTCTACCACCTTCCAGAGCATTATGTTAGTTGCTGGATGCAGAGACCATGCTTTATTTAGATGAGCGTGACATCTCCTAAAATGCCTGTAAATGTGAGAACCATCTGGTTTCATCAGGAAACAGGTGGATCTCCTGAGTAAAGATGCTCCCTCACCTTCCATCTCCGCACCAATGAGGAAATACATCAAATGTGAATGGTGCTACAGAGGAACTCACCACATCACACCGCCTCAGAAACATCCCACAAAATCAATCTACTTTACATAAATATGGAAGGGCTGGTTTTTCTCTGCTACTAACAATTACGATTGTTTTGTTCTTTTATCCCACTGAGAAAGACACATCTTACAAAGAGGAACAATGTAGAAAATCTACCCTGTTTACTGTTAATAAGTCACTCAAATAGCCAGATCCTGAGCAATTCCATTGTAACGGAATTACGCTGAGACTCAGATGTTTCACATTCAAATGTATACTAAACAAAAAACATTGATTTCAAAGTTTAACAAACCATAGCACTCTATGCACAAGGACTACTTTTAACAATTTCACAAAAACACATTTACAGGTAGAACTGTGGATATACAAAGTTTGGTAACAGAATAAAACTGAGGGAGATTGTATCGTAATTCTGTTACCAAACTTCCCAAAGGGGAAGAGAGAGGAAGAGAGGGGAAGAGAGAGGAAGAGAGAGGAAAAGAGAGGAAGAGAGGGGAAGAGAGGGGAAGAGAGAGGAAAAGAGAGGAAGAGAGAGGAAGCGAGAGAGGAAGAGAGGGGAAGAGAGGGGAAGAGAGGGGAAGAGAGAGGAAGAGAGGGGAAGAGAGAGGAAGAGAGGGGAAGAGAGGGGAAGAGAGAGGAAAAGAGAGGAAGAGAGAGGAAGCGAGAGAGGAAGAGAGGGGAAGAGAGGAACAGCTTCCCAGGGACTGGTTAGATATACAGCCCTTCTGTAAACAGTGGCACAAAGGAAGGAGGGCTTCTTTTTGGACCATATGCTCCAGTTCCACTGAGGAGGGAGCTTTTGAATGGGAGATGAGGGCCGGAGACACAGGCACTCCAAGTAGAGCAGGTGTGCTGCTGAAGCATTCAATCACACACACAACACTGTTTACCCTCTGTAGAGTCGTAAAGAAACACACTCGCTCCTTGCTACTCGCTGCTTCACCGTGTAGCGCTTTGTCCAGATTGGCCACCTCTGTTGGGTTCCACAACACTTTGTTTCAGCTAGATTCACTCAGTGCTACTTTGTAAAAGCAGTAATGCACTAGTCAGCACAGTTGATTGGACACCATTAGAAAGAAGGGACTGTGTAATTTACTTGTTTTTGTACTAAGTTGTATCATTTTGGAGTGGTACAAACACGTGACGAGTTTCCCTGGGTTGAAATTCCGATCTGATGAATCACTTTCATTAACTACTACTGCTACTTTACTGCTGCCACTCAGCTGGTATTAAACAGCGGAGCCTCCAACTGATGCAGAGCACTGCACAGGATAGGACTGGTGTACGGTGCACACAAACGCACACACCTACGCACAAATACATCAAATTACAGACACACACTCACACATACAGTACGTGGAACGGGTGCATGCGGGTGCACACACACACACACACACACACACACACACACACACACACACACACACACACACACACACACACACACACACACACACACACACACACACACACACACACACACACACACACACACACACACACACACACACACACACACACAAAAGCACATGCACACATTAATGCATCCCTCCCCTCATCTCTACAGAGGCTGTGTGCAGTATTAGAGAAACCCCAGTCTGCTGACAGCCCTATCCATCATCGTGCCTAGCCAGACAGACAGTAGAGAACACCCTCACACAGCACACAGTCCCACATTTGCATTTGACCACATTCATTAAATTCAGCAAAGGTAGGACTAATTTAGACTCTTGCAGGCAACTTGATATATTCATAAAAAAATATATAAAACATCTCCAAGAATTGTCCTTTAATGGAATTAAAAGTAAAGGGCATAGTAGTTGGATGATTGAGTTACTCCCATGACAAGCTGGGTGTGAGTCTTTATGTTAAGCCGATAGTTCTCCTCGAGGGAGAGAGTGGATCATCTTCATAATCATTGCCTATTCATGGAACTTAGAAGAGGAGGGTTGGTGACCTTAACCTTAAAGTCAGCCCATCAAATAACCTGAAGGTATTCAAATCTTTTTAACAATGATTCTACTCTTCTGCCCACAGTCTAAGGTCACCTCTATCACAGACCTCCCGCATGTTAAAAGCACGACAGTACACATTTACAAGCTAGACACTGACCCTGAGCTAGAATAATATCTTCCTTCTCTGTTGGCCTGTGACTGTGGCAGTGTCTTTAACTTCAACCAGTGTTTCTCTGTAACTTCAACCAGTGCTTCATAGTAGCAAACTAAAGCTCTGTAACAAATGAAATGTCTCCTCTTGGAAAACATAGCTCCACTCTGCCATGCATGCACTCTGTCGTTGAGCTGAATGCACAATGCCACAGTGTTAAAATAATCTGTGCAGTGTGACTCTTGTCAACTATTCTCCACCTATTCTCCCCTGAATAATAGTTAAGTGTGGCCTCGCAGTATGATAGAATAGGTCCTCTAGTGACACATGCTATGACACAGTGTAATTATTACTGAACAACACAGATGCTAAGAATAGATGCTACGTTTTTACCCTTTTTCTCTCCTTCAAGCATGTATTAATTATACAGCTAAAATGCTCTAGCGGTGCTTCCTGTTTCACAAGCTTCTCAAAAGCACGTGAAGTGAATTAGACAATCCATATGGCTGATTGTGGAAAGTCATGGTCATGTTTGAAGGATGCTAACATAGCAAAATAAAACCCCACCAACAAAAATAACCTCCTTGTGTGAGTCACTATCATTGAGAAGGGATGTGGAACATGTGGGCTCACTCCAATCTCACTCCAATTCAGTGATAAAACAGGGATGGTGGAGGCCTCAGATTACAATATGAGAGATTGTGTGTGTGTGTGTGTGTGTGTGTGTGTGTGTGTGTGTGTGTGTGTGTGTGTGTGTGTGTGTGTGTGTGTGTGTGTGTGTGTGTGTGTGTGTGTGTGTGTGTGTGTGTGTGTGTGTGTGTGTGTGTGTGTGTGTGTGTGTGTGTGTGTGTGTGTGTGTGTGTCTGAGACACGGATAGAGAAAGTATTTTTTTAACGGCCAGATGAGTTGTTACTTCTTTCACTACTTCAAACAGCATCTGGCAGCAACAGAACCTTCCTTCCTTCCATCCAGCTCCTATCCACAGGCCCATCCGCCCAGGGAGAATCAGCCTAAAATGGAGGCTGTGTGTACCAACACTGACTGCTAGTGGGGACAAACTCCAGACACAGAGTTACTTCAGAGGGAAGACCTACTCTTCTCCAGTTATTTAAAGAAGGGTGGAGAGAGCAGAGAGAGCAGAGACCAGTTTAACAACCACTGGTTTGAACTCCTAACCTTCTGTTGTTAGACAGATGCTCTGAGACCTGACCAGGGTTAAACATGCATTGTATGACGAGAATCACAAGAACAGCCTGGTCATTACTACAGACTTGTTTTCTCACTACAATATACAGTGCATTCGGAAAGTATTCAGACTCCCTCTTTCCACATTTTGAGACCTGACAGCCTTATTCTAAAATTGATAAAATATATTTTTCACTCATCAATCTACACACAATACCCCATAATGACAAAGCAAAAACAGGTTGGTAGACATTTTTGCAAATGTACTAAATTAAATAAATTAAATACCTTCATTACATAAGTATTCAGACCCTTTTCTATGAGACATGAAATTGAGTGCAGGTGCATCCTGTTTCCATTGATCATCCTTGAGATTTTTCTACAACTTGATTGGAGTCCACCTGTTGTAAATTCAATTGATTGGACATGATTTGGAAAGGCACACACCTGTCCATATAAGGTCCCACAGTTGACAGTGCATGTCAGAGTGATAACTAAGCCATGAGGTCGATGGAATTGTCCGTAGAGGTCCGAGACAGGATTGTGTCGAGGCACAGATCTGGGGAAGGATACCAAAACATTTCTGCAGCATTGAAGGTCCCCAAGAACACAGTGTTCTCCATCATTCTTAAATGGAAGAAGACTCATCGTAGAGCTGGTCTCCCGGTTAAATGGAGCAATCGGGGGAGAAGGGCCTTGGTCAGGGAGGTGACCAAGAACCCGATGGTCACTCTGACAGAGCTCCAGAGTTCCTCTGTGGAGATGGAAGAACCTTCCAGAAGGACAACCATCTCTGAAATCAGGCCTTTATGGTCGAGCGGCCAGACGGAAGCCACTGCTCAGTAAAAGGCACGACAGCCCGCTTGGAGTTTGCTAAAGGGCACCTAAAGACTCTCAAACCATGAGAAACAAGATTCTCTGGTCTGATGAACCCAAGATTAAACTCTTTGGCCTGAATGCCAAGAGTCACGTCTGGTGGAAACATGGCACCATACCTACGGTCAAGCACAGTGGTGGCAGCATCATGCTGTGGGGATGTTTTTCAGTGGCAGGGACTGGAGACTAGTCAGGATCGAGGCAAAGACAAACGGAGCAAAGTACAGAGAGATCCTTGATGAAAACCTGCTCCAGAGTGCTCAGGACCTCAGACTGGGGCAAAGGTTCACCTTCCAACAGGACACTGACCCTAAGCTTCGGGACAAGTCTCTGAATGCCCTTGAGTGGCCGAGCAAGAGCCCGGACTTGAACCCGATCAAACAACTCTGGAGAGACCTGAAAATCGCTGTGTAGCAACGCTCCCCATCCAACCTGACAGAGCTTGAGAGGATCTGCAGAGAAGAATGAGAGAAACTCCCCAAATACAGGTGTGCCATGCTTGTAGCGTCATACCCATGAACACTCGAGGCTGTAATCACTGCCAAAGGTGTTTCAACAAAGTACTGAGTAAAGGGTTTGAATACTTACGTAAATGTCATTTTTCTGTTTTATATTTTTATGAATTAGCAACATTTTCTAAAAACCAGTTTTTTCTTTATCATTATGGGGTCTTGTGTGTAGATTGATGAGGGGAAAAAAGATTTAATCAATTCTAGAATAAGGCTGTAACGTAACAAAATGTGGAAAAAGTGAAGGGGTCTGAACACTATCCGAATGCACTGTATATGGATGTTGTTAACATGGTGATAGGTCCAACGGGCCAATGGATATCGAGCCTGCCCTCGGAAGCCCGGCCTTCCTGGCTATAATACCGGGGCTTCCTGGCTATAATACCGGGGCTTCCTGGCTATAATACCGGGGCTTCCTGGCTATAATACCGGGGCTCACATCCATTTCCTCAACTCAGTACCGCTCTTCAGCGAGCCCATATCCCCTGACGGTGCAGGGACAAAATATGTTATACCTTGTTCCCTCCTGCAGTTACATTCCCTTTCAGTCGGTCACTCGGTATAACATACTATGGGAACATACAATCACGCCCCAGGCCGGCTCAGAGTGTACCAAACTAGGATGCCTACAGCAGCCCAAGCACACACAGGTTCCACCGGCTCCAAAAAGGGGTTACAGAAGCAAACCTTTTCCATAATACTTATCCATGAAGCCTGAACTATCAGAGCCCCATACAGGGAACCAGAGCCTGCTGCAACTTGGCTATGCACACTGACACGCTGTCACTGCAGCCCAAGTCCATAGTTCCAAGAACAATATTTACCTTGCAAGCCTGAAATGTCAGAACTTGTAAAAGGAACAGCAAGTCAAACACAATAGAACACCTGTCGCGACTTGGTAAAGCACACAGGTGCAACATAGTTTCTCTGGACCCCTCTTCAAGGTCAAAGTTAGGGCCCCCCAATCGCTGTCCATGGTGCTGAGATTGCAACATGTCTATGCTATACACAGTGTCGCAATTCTGAAATTTTTGGACTGCTGGCTGGTTTGTTAAGTAATTAAAGTTGGAAATTCAAACATTGCAGATTGTAAAGTAAATAAAACTAAGCTAACATTGTCACGCCCTGACCTTAGAGATCCTTTTTATGTCTCTATTTTGGTTTGGTCAGGGCGTGAGTTGGGGTGGGCGTTCTAGGTTTTGTTCTATGTTGTCCTTTTCTATGTGTTTGGCCTGGTATGGTTCCCAATCAGAGGCAGCTGTCAATCGTTGTCTCTGATTGAGAACCATACTTAGGTAGCCTGTTCCCACCTGTGTTTGTGGGTAGTTGTTTCCTGTTTTGTGTTTTTTCACCTTACAGGACTGTTTCCAACTTGTAAGTCGCTCTGGATAAGAGCGTCTGCTAAATGACTTAAATGTAAATGTAAATGTTTCGTGTCGTTCACTCTCTTTGTTGTTTTTTGTCATTCAGTGTTGAGTTTATTTAATTAAATTTGCTATGAACACTTACCACGCTGCGTGTTGGTCCGATGATTCCTATTCCTCATCATCAGACGAAGAGGAGAGTCGTTACAAACATAAACAGCCATCACTAACATTGAGTGGCTGCTGCCAACATACTGACTCAAATCTCTAGCCACTTTAAGAATAAAAAATTGGATGTGGGTGGGGTGGATGTGGGTGGGGTTATATCCTTCCTGTTTGGCCCTGTCCGGGGGTTTCTTCTGATGGGGCCACAGTGTCTCCTGACCCCTCCTGTCTCAGCCTCCAGTATTTATGCTGCAGTAGTTTATGTGTCGGGGGGCTAGGGTCAGTTGGTTATACCTGGAGTACTTCTCCTATCTTATCCAGTGTCCTGTGTGAATTTAAGTATGCTCTCTCTAATTATCTCGTTCTCTCTTTCTTTCTCTCTCTCGGAGAACCTGAGCCCTAGGACCATACGTCACTGCAAACCGGGCATGATGACTCCTTGCTGTCCCCAGTCCGCCTGGCCTTGCTGCTATTGCAGTTTCAGCTGTTCTGCCTGCGGTTATGGAACCCCTACCTGTCCCAGACCTGCTGTTTTCAACTCTTAATGATCGGCTATGAAAAGCCAACTGATATTTATTCCTGATTATTATTTGACCATGCTTGTCATTTATGAACATTTTGAAAATCTTGGCTCTCTCTAATTCTCTCTTTCTTTCTCTCTCTCGGAGGACCTGAGCCCTAGGACCATACGTCAGGACTACCGGGCATGATGACTCCTTGCTGTCCCCAGTCCACCTGGCCTTGCTGCTATTCCAGTTTCAACTGTTCTGCCTGCGGTTATGGAACCGCCACCTGTCCCAGACCTGTTATTTTCAACTCTTAATGATCGGCTATGAAAAGCCAACTGAAAATTATTCATGATTATTATTTGACCATGCTTGTCACTTATGAATATTTTGAACATCTTGGCATAGTTCTGTTATAATCTCCACCCGGCACAGCCAGAAGAGGACTGGCCACCCCTCATAGCCTGGTTCCTCTCTAGGTTTCTTCCTAGGTTTTGGCCTTTCTAGGGAGTTTTTCCTAGCCACCGTGCTTCTACACCTGCATTGCTTGCTGTTTGGGGTTTTAGGCTGGGTTTCTGTACAGCACTTCGAGATATTAGCTGATGTATGAAGGGCTATATAAAATAAACTTGATTTGATTTGAACTTGATGATGTAATAAATGTATCACTAGCCACTTTAAACAATGCCACTTTATATAATGTTTACATACCCTACATTACTCATCTCATATGTATATACTGTACTCTATACCATCTACTGCATCTTGCCTATGCCATTCGGCCATCGCTCATCCATATATTTATTCATTCCTTACACTTGTGTGTATAAGGTAGCTGTTGTGAAATTGTTAGATTACTTGTTAGATATTAGTGTATCGTTGGAACTAGACGCACAAGCATTTCGCTACACTCTTATTAACATCTGCTAACCATGTGTATGTGACCAATAAAATTTGATTTGATTTGATATGGAATTGTTTTAAGATGGTCATACCATGGATCATTTAGCTATTTTTTTTTCAATATTAGGACCCATTTAGGTATTCCCCCCAAAATTACAAAATGATTTGATCAAATATTGAATTTGGCCTTTACTACTATAGCCTGTAGAAACACATTGTATAAGGGAAATGGGATACCTAGTCAGGTGCACAACTGAATGCATTCAACTGAAATGTGTCTTCCCCATTTAACCCAACCACTCTTAATCAGAGAGGTGCGGGGGGCTGCCTTAATCGACATCCACGTCATCGGCGCCTGGGGAACAGTGGGTTAACTGCCTTGCTCAGGGGCAGAACGACAGATTTTTACCTTGTCAGCTTGGTCCAGCAACCTTTCGGTTACTGGTCCAACGCTCCTACCCGGCGGTAGCCTGGTGGAAAATAAATAAATCATAAGGAATAAGGTTTTGCAGTGTCTTTCCTATATCTAGGAGATATAAGAAAGCTTTTTATACACATATTCTTTGGGGCACAAAACTACCTCCATACTTCCATTAGTTTGTATGGGTTACCTTCAGATGAGTCCCGTGACACTTGTGGGGGTCGTAGAGCAAAACAGAGAACACCATCGTGTTTGTGAGAGTCTCCCCTTTCCACAGTGAGGTTATGTAGTTCAAACGGTTCAGGAGCTAGATAGAAATTGGCACATCAACGTTACCGACTTCAGACAAGTCCCGTGGGGGTCGTAGAGTGGTCATAATAGTTTGTAGACTAAACCGTTCGGACGCTACAGACGTTTTCTTGAGAAGACCGATTTTCTGGATGTCTCATGATCTGACAGACACCGCTGTAGCTCGGGCCACCTTCCACTCTAGCTTAAACTGACAGATTCTGATGGGGATTTTTAAAATAGTTTACTTAGAGCGACACACGGGTGCGTCAATAGACTCTTAGGGATTAAACAGTCTTGAATGCCAAGATATACCAGAGATAAGGGACTGTTGATATTGCAACCACACAACTCAAACACCGGTTCACAAGTATGAACAAAATCACAAATCAGCTGTTTTTGTTCAAGCCCTCAAGAACTGTTGTCTGCTAAAGATGATACTCTATTTGCATCTGCCAATTTATCGGCTGTCCTGTATCCAGACGACCTGTCCCCAGAGCTTCCCTTACAGTTAATCTCTTTCCGTACCATGTTGAAGCCGGCAATTAAGGAGAATGAGAGGCTCAATTAAAGATGTTACAGAACTGCTGTATTTGAATCACAACTCCCTTCTGCCCAGTTCAGCAATCAAGGAGTTTTTACCATCCCTGTAACGGTCTTTTCTGTGAACAGATCGTTTTCTAAACTAAAACTCATAAAGAACCATAGAAGCATTAGACTCTCGGTCTGATATGGGTTTTTGAATTAAAAAGGTTTCTGAATTAATTTTTGTAGGGTTATTGTCAAAATGATTTTTTCAATAAATAAATAATAGACATCGATGACAGGCGAATGGGCCCCCAGAACTCGTGGGCACACCATCTTGCAGGGGGCTGCGGGTGTGTCCGGTACACCAGTGCGTACTGCATAGCATCGACCAGAGTTGATGACGGCAGTCGAGGCTCAAATCCACAGGAAACCTGCAGTAACCTGGAAACGGTGTACTTGTGCGCTGCCAAGGCAGCCCAAGGCTCAAACCCACAGGAAACTTTGGTAACCCGGACAAATGCACAACCTGCGCGCTGCCTGACACCCACTCTCAGACCCAGCCATAAGACAATGAGTCACACTGGGAGCAGTTACATCCAAGAGATAAAACCTCAAAGGTATGTGGGGAACCCCAACTCGCTGCAGCACAGATATCATCAATCGTCATGCCCCTGAACAACGCCCAAGCAGCCGCCACACCCCTAGAGGAGTGAACACGCACATCGCTAGGAAACCCTTTTCCTTTGCTGTCATACTCCAGAGAGATGGCCTCCACAATCCAATGAGAAACACGCTGCTTAGAAAGCGCTCCTACAGGGCTCCCGAGTGGTGCAGCGGTCTAAGGCACTGCGACGCAGTGCTGAGTCGTCACTACAGCTCCGGGTTCGATCCCAGGCTGTGTCACAGCCGGCCGTGACCGGGAGACCCATGGGGCGGCCGGGGTTAGGGAAGGGTTCCGCCGTCAGTTGGACAGTGTTCCCTCCCCAACACAGTGGTGCGGCTGGCTTAAAGGTTAAGAGAGCAGTGTGTCAAGAAGCAGTGCGGCTTGGCAGGGTTGTGTTTCCTGAGAACGCATGACACTCGACCTTCGCTTCTCCCGAGTTCGTAGGGGAGTTGCAGCGATGCGACAACATTTTAACTACTAATTGGATATCACGAAATTGGGGAGAAAAAGGGGGTAACATTTATTTTATTGTATATAAAAAATAATAATAATAAAGCGATCCATACTCAGAATAATAAAGCGACCCCTGAAGCTGGCCAAAAATGAGGATATCCTTGGCCCTATCCATATACATGTGTAAAGCGGACACAAGCTATGCAAACTCCAAACTGCACATGGAGATCCCTAACGCGCTTAGCAGATGCAGTCTTGTAGGAAAAGACCTTCAGGTCCACAGACTTCAATGGTTTAAACAGAGGCTCACACAGAGCGTCCAGGACCAAAGCCAGGTCCCAGGTTGGTGCCATAGGCTTAGACACTGTGAGCCGATGCACGCCTTTTAGGAACAACCAGAGGATGAGACCCCGGGGTAGAGCCATCAATCTCTACATGAAAGGCCGAGATGGCTGAAATCAGACTGTATAGTTGTAATCACATTTGAGGATAAACCCCTAGCTTCTGGCACTAAGTAACTCGCCAGCTTTCTATCCATCGGTGGAGTTTTCAAAACAATCCCTGCCTCCTCCATACCCTCTTCATTCATTAACTGGTAGCATCAGCCTGGCTGAATGAGGGGAATTCCAGGTCGCCTTTAACTCATCTGAGAACGCTTTAAACAGAGGTAAGCAACACTTCAATGCTGCATAGACAGGAGGTAGATACCTTCCCCCAAACCTAGAGGAACTCCGCTGCGGGGGGGAAGACAGCCAATCCACCCCCAGGTGATCTGCAGCCCTACGACACAGCTCCATTAAAGGTGCATTAACCACCAATGGGTCACTCTCTCTCGCTGAATCCAAAGCCCCAGATTCATGTAATCCGATTCACACTCTGAAAATCCCCCAGAGCCAACCAGGGACAATATATCAAACCCCCGGAATAGGGACTCTGAACACCAGAAAAAACGCATTGAGCCTCACTCACTTGGGATGACCCTTGGGAAGACCCTTCACTAGCAGCCCTGATCTTTCTCACAAAGTCAGCCCAATGGAAGTTGAGCCAAGCCGGAGACAATGGTCACACAAACTGGTCTGAGCCAAAGCCTACTGAGCGTGTTTCCACCCCAGGCAAACAGTACAGCACTCCTGTTTCATTTTCATTGTGAAACCACATGCCCTAGGGCACGGTCAGAGGTTCAAATTCGGCTGGTTAGCCTTTCTGAACTTCCTCTTACCACTGGCCATCTTACTCAAGCAAGGAAGCACTGGCTACACAAGCAGAGCAGAAAGTAGTTTTTAGCTAACACAGATACCCAGACCCAAAATTCGCAACATCTAGGGGATGAATACTGTCTCCCCACTAACAGACACCTGTTAGTCGGAGCCGAATCTCATAGTCTTCGTGGGCTGAAGAGCAAAGAATTTAGGAAATGGATAGGAGCCCCCGTATTATAGCCAGGAAGGTGGGGCTTCCAAGGGCGTGATTTCAGTTTTCTTTAGGTGACTCCCCATAGTATGTTATACCAAGTGACCAACTGAAAGGGAACTACGTTAATCCACATAGCCTAAATTCCTGACAATCCTGCTACAGTATAAAAATACAATTTCAACCTTTAGGTTGGTAAAAGAGTGAGACAGAAACAGGGAATTGAACTGAAATAAATGGAGTGAATTCCAAAGACGGGAAGAGACAAGACATAAGGAGACAGAGAGAGAGAGAGAGAGAGAGAGAGAGAGAGAGAGAGAGAGAGAGAGAGAGAGAGAGAGAGAGAGAGAGAGAGAGAGAGAGAGAGAGAGAGAGAGAGAGAGAGAGAGAGAGAGAGAGAGAGAGAGAGAGAGAGAGAGAGAGAGAGAGAGAGAGAGAGAGAGAGAGAAACAGAGCCAAACACAAAAGCGTGGCCCTCCTGGGTTGGATGTTGACACCAGTGAGGGATTACTGAAGGGAGGAGCATGACCATATGGCTGCATGGCAAAGTGGAACCCACAGGGAGACAGCGGGCACATTAGCTTGCATGGGGCCCTCCATCGCTTCCTCTGCACTGCGGTTTGCGGGACGCACAGGAACATTGTCAATGACATCAGATGCTCTCACCTCTACTGTGGCTCCTGGATCCCAACTGACACCCATGGCAAAAGGCCAGGAAAAGAAAAAATCACCTGTTCCGGCTCCGCGAGCACTGAGTTACTTATGCCATTCAATAATGACCCGAAGACTGACGCAGAAACAACAAGCCAGCACAGCGGCATCTCAGCCAAGAGAGGGGGGAAGGCAGGAGAGTGAAGGCTTTCACCGGGTGCTCCACGTCGCTGGCCCTTTTCAAACAACAAGCCAGCACAGGGGCATCTCACCCAAGAGAGGGGGGAAGGCAGGAGAGTGAAGGCTTTCACCGGGTGCTCCACGTCGCTGGCCCTTTTCAAACAACAAGCCAGCGCAGCGGCATCTCAGCCAAGAGAGGGGGGAAGGCAGGAGAGTGAAGGCTTTCACCGGGTGCTCCACGTCGCTGGCCCTTTTCAAACAACAAGCCAGCGCAGCGGCATCTCAGCCAAGAGAGGGGGGAAGGCAGGAGAGTGAAGGCTTTCACCGGGTGCTCCACGTCGCTGGCCCTTTTCAAACAACAAGCCAGCGCAGCGGCATCTCAGCCAAGAGAGGGGGGAAGGCAGGAGAGTGAAGGCTTTCACCGGGTGCTCCACGTCGCTGGCCCTTTTCAAACAACAAGCCAGCACAGCGGCATCTCAGCCAAGAGAGGGGGGAAGGCAGGAGAGTGAAGGCTTTCACCGGGTGCTCCACGTCGCTGGCCCTTTTCAAACAACAAGCCAGCGCAGCGGCATCTCAGCCAAGAGAGGGGGGAAGGCAGGAGAGTGAAGGCTTTCACCGGGTGCTCCACGTCGCTGGCCCTTTTCAAACAACAAGCCAGCGCAGCGGCATCTCAGCCAAGAGAGGGGGGAAGGCAGGAGAGTGAAGGCTTTCACCTGGTGCTCCACGTCGCTGGCCCTTTTCAAACAACAAGGAGAGAGTCATAATAGCAGAGCGTTTCACACCAAAAGCGCCACTGTCGTTAAATCAATAAGTCATTACCTTTAATGGGATAAGCACTTTGAAAACTAATTGAAAACAGCTCCATTTACTCCAGCCAGACCCGTAATGCAAACAATACTGTTGTTGCGGCTGCCGGGAGACAAAAACAAGAGAAAAGAAAACCATTTGGAGAGGCTGGGGATCCTATATGTGGTCATTTGGTGAACTGTTTCACCCTCAAAGCCTCTCTTTTCTCGAGCTCTTGAAACCAATACAGCCATTTAACCCTCACCAGAGTTGAAATAGCCCTGTAAAATTAGAGAGCGTAAAGGACTGGGTAATGGCACTGGACAATGGTGGATGTATTCAACTTGGGAGCGTATATAAACATGGGGCAGAAAGAAATCCCAAACTTTTTACTTAGCAAGGTAATACGATTAAGTCTGAGTGGTTCTTAAGTGATTCGTTGTTGGGGATTTCACCAACTGACTAATCTGTCGCCATACCAAATGTGTCAACTTTGGAACATTTCACTAGAGTCCAGACCCCATTGAGTAATAGTGAGTATCAAAAGTGTGTTGTGGCAGTTTTGGAGAGTATTGATTTATATTAGAGGAAATGGATGTGTGAGTTCAATCTCAATCAAAAGCTTTTGTGGCAGCCAGCCAGGCAGCCAGGCAGCCAGCCAGGCAGCCAGCCAGCTAGCCAGCTCTGTAACTGGGTGAAACACACTGAAACGTAAGGCAATTTGAATATGCAGACCCCACAATAAGCCTCAGTGAAAACACATGGTGGAGACGCAACACAACATTCTAATTTCCATCTGTCCTCTTAGCCACGATAGCTACTATACTGTAATACAGAAACAATGTTTGGTATGTTAGTTATGGTGAGAGATATTTAGACCTTTTATTCCAAAATATGTTTTACCTGGGCCTTTCACGTGCCAACTCCCAAAGACGCAATCAGTCATTTTAGCCCCAAGGGACTGTGTCTGATCAGTGGTGTGTTTATGTTGCTCCATGTATCACATTGACTGGTAACTACATTACCCATTAGGCTATAGGAGTGAGCGGGATCGTGTCCACAGACTGACGCTATGGATTAGCTAACAGGTGGGAGAAGTGGAGCTGGTGACCCCCAGGTTAGCCTGCCATGGAATTTTCCACTGATCCCACTACACAAAACACACATCACACACACCCCACACAACACACACTCCTCTCTTTTCTTCTTGGACTGACATGCTCGCATAAATGCGTGAATGAACGTAGCAACGAATGAACGGACACGGCACCATCTGGTAGGTCCCAGCTGTAATGCAGCAGATCAATTACACTTGACTTTCACTGGACTGACTGGGACATCTGACTGGGACCAGACGACCGGCTAATGTCCTGTGAGCTGTTTACGCCTGACTCCGGACACTGGTCAGACATGTCACAGTCCGAGTGTAAAACCCCCATCTAGGGTCAAGTAAGGCCAAGGGGCTCACATGACACATGTCACTTCATGTTCTCATGGGCTTGCAGAACATGCAAATGGCCATGGGGGGGGGGGGGGGGGGTGCTTTTGTTCGTTGGTTCGACACTTGTTGTTCTATCCTTGAACGAGATGCTCACACTAAATTGGCTGTGCAAATGGCTAATGTGTATAATGGAATTGAGAGTTGCCCTGCATAAGGGCGTCTGCTAAGCAAATAAATAATTTAATGCAAATCCCAGCATCGTTCCTCCTGCCAATTAAGCTAACCCGTTTTAGCTGTAAGTGATTTTATTACATTAGCATGCCGTAGCTCTGAATGCATTAGGGAGGGTTTAATCAGTCTGTAATCAAATTAGAGCGCAAGACAGAAGGAGGAAGTGCGGCACTTCCACAAAGCACCTTGCTGCACGCGCACCTGCAGGTCTCATCTGAGAAATCAATATTTAAAATGCTTTTCACACATACGTCATATGTAGCCGTGGCTATAACACATGTACACCCATTATATACCTCAAACACACACATGCCCACGCATACACACACACACCCATATACCTGTGTTTGCACACACACAAACACACACTGCACAGACCATTCCTTGTGCTGGAATACATCTTGCTAGCATACATGCACAGACCTCATTATACAGTATGTCTTGCCTTGTATGCCTATTATTAATAATGAATGAACAACCCTAAAGATGAAGAATGTGTCTTCCTTTTGCTTCGACATATTCACATATTATCTGGTGCAGAATGCCACTGAATTCAGCAACATCCTTTGTAATAATGCATGTATATTATAGCTGTATGTTTGGCCCGGCCTCAAGCCTCTCCAGTGTTCTTTACTATTCATGCTGTATAAACAGGTTACATATTTAACTTCCTATTTACGCAATAAGGCACAAGAGGTAGTGCTGTATCATGAATACAGTCACAGGTAAATGACGTTGTTGGAAATAAGGATATTCTTAAAGACATTGGTTACGTGGGGATTCTTTAACATGTCAATGTCACTATGTCACAATGTCAACTAGGCTACCTGTCATCTGGTCCTAGTGGAAATTAACTGTCACATATAATATAGCTTCACTGTCAGGCAAGCTACATATAGCTTCATTAACATTACTACTGGTATCATCATTACAATTGTTTCATCACATTCAAAGCAGGGGATTTGGAGATGATCTATTTATGGCTGCCTATTAAATCATACGCTCAATTTGGAGGAAATTCACTGAGAAGTAGTTGTGCGTAAGCTGTCAATCCCAAACTGGAGCAGCCTTGCAGAGCTTGATCCATCTGCCTTCCTGAGTCAGAACTCTGAGGACTGCCAAAAGTGATACCTTATCTTCTTGTTTTCAGCCTTTTGTTGTTTCTTTTACTTATTGGAAGTGTATTGGGGTTAACATGGGGAATGCGTTTGCCCTGAAGGGGGGGAAGAGTGAAGACAGTCTTTAAAGATTCATCAGGAAGGGCTGACGAATGGTACTGAAGCCCGACAGACAGACAGACAGACAGACAGACAGACAGACAGACAGACAGACAGACAGACAGACAGACAGACAGACAGACAGACAGACAGACAGACAGACAGACAGACAGACAGACAGACAGACAGACAGCGTCGGTCTCACTCTCATGAAGGAAATGATGTTGGAGATGAGTTCACTCAAGCTGTTCACCTCCCTCCCTCCCTCCCTCTACTGTACAGCAGAATACACAGTTACACAAATCAACTACACACACATGCGCTATATATTTGTACACAGGTGTACACACACACACACACACACACACACACACACACACACACACACACACACACACACACACACACACACACACACACACACACACACACACACACACACACACACACACACACACACACACACACACACACACACACACACAACATTACACACTAACCGGGGTGAGTTCAAGTGGCCTCCCTCCTCCCTGCATTGCCTTGATACATTAAATGAGAGGAAGAAATCTCACATCTTGAGACGCTTATCATCGTGTCAAAAACGTGGTGTATAGAGTTCATCCTCCTGGCCTAATTAACTGTTGCCTCTACTGTCAGCCTATAACAGCTCAGGCACTAATGATGATCTTTACAGGGAGGGGAATATACAGAGTTGACTTTAACCTGGCATATAGGATGACATTTCTCTTCCCCATGAGAGAAGAGAAATGGAATGAACAACTTAAAATGGCCGCAAGTGAGAGAGAAAGATAACTGTAGGAAATCTATATTCTCTACAAGAACTAGCTAGCAATATAACCTCTCTTTTTACATGAGGAAATGCTGTTCAGTACAGTACAATTTAGTGATCGATTCGGCCATAACGGGGCTTGATAGTACCACTACAAGCCAAGCTAGCTAAGTTTAGCTAGCTGTGTTTGCTATACCTAAAATGCACGTTAAGTCTAACATTATAGCTAGTTAGCAACTAGCTTAGCTAGCCTCAGTGCCTCTCATTATGAGCAAAACTGGAGAAATGTCTTGATGATGACGGCAGAGAGTAAAATAATGACTTTGGCTTTATGGCTCATATTAGTATTGGATTAACTATTGTAGCTAACGTGTGTCTGTGAGATGTCTCATATTTCTACACCTGCTGCTACAGTAGGAATACAGACAGTACACAACGATTGCCCATGAATGTCTAATAGCATTCTGGTCTTTCTCTCACAGACAATACCGCTTGGATACAGAGATGTTGATGACTCAAGAGGAGATGTGAAAGGTCCCATATCAAACAATCTCCCCTTGTATCAAAATGACTCCGAACACCTCACTGCACCACCCAAACACAACATATGCCAGTATTTCCTTTGTAGATCTGTAGTATTTATTATAAGTGTTAGTGGTATATTTTACTTCTACTGTATATATGTCATACATTCCCATAACTGTTCCTGCATACTGCTGTGTAAACTCACCTCAGACTCCAGAGCAAATACACTTGTCTTGAATACAAGTCATGTCTACGTATTTGCTACATTGACAGATGAATCTACTGTTTAATGAGACATGATTATTTGCCAACAAATGAAAGTTTAAATGATACACCAACTCCCTGCATCATTTGTTTTAGCAGTAAGATTGAAGCTAGTTTATCCAAATACATTTAATGACTATCACAATGAATTGATCCAGAACTTGAAGTCAACACTTTATTGGTTTCTGATGCAGCTGGAATCACTTAGCCACTTGTCAGTGCACTTTAATAAAATATGATATAAAACACCATTATATACATATGTACAGCAGCTAGCAATATCTATACCACAATGCAGTTGTGAGCATACTAGGCATTCTACTGTATATTATACTACAAAATCAGTCTAATCAGTTGTGTTGGTTGAACCCGGCTGCCTCCGCTCAAGACTCCTGGTCTTGCAGTGTGTGGAGATGTTGGGAGGAGGGCAAGGTAGAAGAGGAGGAGGAAGAAAAAAATCAATCGGAAGCGTCTCAATTAATCTGCGGAGTGGCGGATTGATTGCGGCCCTAAACTGGGTAAACAGGATTGTCTATTTAAAGGGCATGATCCCTTAATCATCACTTTAGCTCAAAAAGACCAGGATGGTCACAGCTCAAAAAGACCAGGATGGTCACATCTGCTATCTCTGGATACCAGGACCTCCCCTTTGGCCCCAAACCTGCCCCCATCCTCTCCCCTCCCCTGACCCACGTTCCGCCTCAACCCTTATGGTGGTCAGGGCACGTAGCCTGAAGCCCTCGCCTCAAATTGCCGACATGGGAGTCAACCAGCGGACTGACCAGCACAGCACAGAGGCTGAGGCCGAGGCCTAGTTTGACAAGCCTAGGAAATGGCCGCCTCTAGGTGTGAATACAAAAACCATTTAATATTACGTCTCACTCAGCTCGCCATGAGGACCATATTACAGGTTCTGGAGCACAGAGGACGCACACACATGCCAACGTGTATGAAAACTCTTGCCTTTCCTTGAATTACAATGGCAGTTATTTTACAGCGGCGGCAGCACTGTGCTGTGCGGTGTGTGGAGCCTGGAGGACCTGAGGGTCTAGAGGAGTTTCAGCCTCATGAAAAGACAAGACAGCAGCGGCCAGATGGATGGATGCTGCACATCTCTCTCAGTGTAGTCATCACCATAGCAGGCCTATGTTTCCCTCCCTTTCCCCCCACCCTCCACCCTCTCTCTGACTCACTCTCTCCCTCTCCCCCTTCTCATTGTGTGGAGGCTCCACTAGCAGATCTTCCACCAGGCAGGCTCAATTCCTCCAGTCTGATTGAAGAAGCTCTCCTCTCCTCCTCAGCGGTTTGATTTACTCAGGCTATCTGTGAGGATTGGGGTGGAAGCCTCCTTATTAAGAGGAGACAGTCTGAACGGTTCCTCTGACTGATTGTGCAATTGAAAGGGAGGCACGTGAGCGGAGATACAACAGCTATCGTTATATCGCCCTGACACACAAACACACATATCAACACGCACATAAACGCACACACGGCCAGACCCCGGTGGTTTATGTATGAGGCCTAGCAGGCACATGTCTGTCAGGATGAGGAGTAGACGGTAGCTCAGTATCTCCAGTCCAGTAAACCTGCAATATCCATATCTATAAAAGGCCCTTAAATCGCTCCCCAGTGGTAACTAGCTCCCATTCCATTTGTGCCACCATCACATGCACATCCAGACACCGACACGTGAAATAAAAACCTACACACTGATATACTTTGAAAACCTCTTCTGTACGTATGTATCTGCACAAAGACAATTGCACATTTCCATATGAAACACACGTGCACACACTCACAGACATTCTCCCCAACCACTCATGAACACCCCCACACAGAGAGATAGAGAGAAACACGCTCAAAGAGGAGAAACGGCGCTTGAGGGAGCAAGGCGAACAGTGAGAGCAAAAGAAAGAGAGAAAGAGATTCCGGTTTCTGTAGTCACCCAGCCCTGCGGTCACGTCGACTACCCCGTGTGAATACAAAATGCAGCAAATTCCACCGCGCTCACTTCATCTGAGAGACCAAATAAAGCCAGAGAACAAGAAATCTGGTTATGGAGGAGAGAGCAAACGGATTCATCAAATGATCTCTGCCCATTGACGGCTGTCTATGGCTGGAGGCCCAGGTTTCCCCATATGCAGCACTGTAGACACCTCTTTAAACAAAACGTATCTTTCCTCCCCGTATTAATCTGATACCATTGTCTCCAATACACATCATGGCTACTTGATGATCCCAATTTGCTTCAGTCTCTGTATTGTAATAAACAATCTATTTATTCTTCTCTCTCTCTCATAAGCCGGTGATTTTCCTCACAATCCAATACCCCTGCCATTGTTTTAGCCACAACTGCTATAAATGGATTGTTGGGTATAACTATGATTGTATTTGGAATGCTTGGTAAGGATACAACAGGGGTATCAATAATGCTTCATATGATTCAAGGTTTATACATATACAGTACCAGTTGAAAAACTTTTTGGGTTACTACATGATTGCATATGTGTTATTTCATAGTTTTGATGTCTTCATTATTATTTAGAATGTAGACAATAGTCAAAATAAAGAAAAACCCTTGAATGAGTATGTGTGTCCAAACTTTTGACTGGTACAGTATATAGGTAACTGTCAAAATAAAGAAAACACCAAAGGAAACATAAAGTGTCCTTTTCTCAATACAGGGGGTGCTGTTTCCACTTTGGAAAATATCGTCTCCAAATTAAACTGCCTCATACTCAATTCTTGCTCGTACAATATGCATATTATTATTACTATTGGATAGAAAACAATCTTTAGTTTCTTAAACCGTTTGAATTATGTCTGTGGGTGAACCAGAACTCTTTCTACAGCGAAAATTATGACAGGACATGCGAAGCTCTGAAAAATAGTCTCTGATCTCGGATCAGTTTTAAGCTCTGTGTATGCCCTATGGATCGAAATGAACTGCACCCGCCTTCCCCTGGATGTCAGTAACCAATGAGAAGTGGAATGGCGTCTCTAGGTGTTTCTCAGAGTTTATAAAAGGGAATGGAGTGAGATGACCCTTCTTTTCGACGCTCGCCAGGACGCAAGGGAGGACATCAGAATCGCATGCTCAAAAGCTCTCGTTATTGATCAAAGATATATCCGTCTGTGATTTAATTTGATATAGGTGTTAGAAACATCATAACGAAGTTATTTGAAACCGATTTATATCAGTTTATGCGAGTATATTGCTATTTTTCTGAATTTCCTTAGTATTGCGTTTGAGGATTTGGGCATGTGTGTGCCGTGTAGCTATCGTTAGCTGCTAGTTCGGAAGTTGAGGAGGTCGTTTTACAACAAAGCAACAATTATTTTGGACAAAGGACACATTGCCCAAGATACTGATGGAAGCTCGTCCAAAAGTAAGAGTTATTTATGATTTTATTCCGTATTTATGTGGAAAAATGTAAACGCAGTTGTCAGCCATTTTTTGCGGCACTAGTCTGGCTGTAACTCACAATGTATGTCTAGTAACGTAAATTTTAAAAATCTAAATCAGCGGTTGCATTAACTTCTTGCGACTACAGGGGGTGCTGTTCCGAATTAGCATTTTGTCGTCTCCAAATTAAACTGCCTAGTACTCAATTCTTGCTCGTACAATATGCATATTATTAATTATATTGGATAGAAAACACCTTCTAGTTTCATACAACGTTGAAATTATGTCTGTGGGTGACCCAGAACACTTTCTACAGCGAAATCCATGACAGACAGTGAAAGGTCTGAGAGCGAAGCTCTGGTTTCAGATCAGTTTTTAAGGTCTCTGTCTATCCTATGGAACGACACGAACTGCACCCGCCTTCCCCTGGATGTCAGTAACCAATGAGAAGTGGAATGGGCCTTCTAGGTAGCTCTCAGAGGTTATAAAACACCAAGGAGTGAGAGTAGCCCCCCTTTCGACGCTCGCCCTTACGCAGGATGGGACCTCCGGACGCCATTTTCACAGGCTCGGTTATCAACTTGAAATGTATCCGTCTGTAATTTAATTCGATATAGGACTTAGAAACATCATAAGGTAGTTAATTTAAACCGTTTTATAGCAATTTATATCCGTTTAGTGCGATTTTGAGGAATTTCTTTGTTGTGCACTCTGAAACTTTGGACACGTTTTGTGGTCCCGTTCGATCGTTAGTGGATATTTCGAAGGACAGAGGACATCTATCGACCAAAAGACGTTTATAACATAGAAAGGATACATTGCCCAAGAATATGATGGAAGAACAGCTCAAAGTAAGCAATATTTAATATGATAAATTGTTGTTCTGTCGAAATATTTTAAACGCATATTTCGCCATTTTGTTTGGTATAGCTTTGGTATAGCTTCACTTGGCGAACCCTGTATTGAAAAGTAAGGATAATTTTAAAAATGTAAATCAGCGGTTGCATTAAGAACTAATTTGTCTTTCGATTCCTGTCAACCCTGTATTTTTTAGTCAAGTATATGATTAGCTTTTAATTAAACTAGATCACTCTGATAGATGACGTCAGACATATTGAGGCTTGATTTCCTAGTATTTATATTGTGTAACCACGGTTTTGTATGGCTAAATATGCACCTTTTCGAACAAACTGTATATGTATGTTGTAAAATGATGTTACAGGAGTGTCATCGGAAGAATTCTGAGAAGGTTAGTGAAAAAATTTATATCTTTTGGCGGTGGTTACGTTATAGCGCTCTTTGGCTGGAATCGATGCTCTGGTAACGTTTGCACATGTAGTATGCTAACTTATCGATTTATTGTGTTTTCGCTGAAAAACGCTTAGAAAATCTGAAATATGGTCTGAAATCACAAGAACTGGGTCTTTCCATTGCTATGCTTTGTCTATTTTTATGAAATGTTTTATGATGAGTAAATTGGTCATACACGTTGCTCTATCTAGTAATTCTAGTCGATTTGTGATGGTGGGTGCAATTGTAAACTGTGATTTCTACCTGAAATATGCACTTTTTTCTAACAAAAACTATCCTATACCATGAATATGTTATCAGACTGTCATCTGAAGAGGTTTTTTCTTGGTTAGTGGATATCAATATCTTAGTTGAGCCGAATTGGTGATAGCACCTGAAGGAGTAAGAAACTGATGGAGTTAGAATAGTGGTGTATTTTGCTAACGTGTTTAGCTAATAGATTTACATATTTTGTCTTCCCTGTAAAACATTTTAAAAATCTGAAATGGTGGCTTTATTCACAAGATCTGTATCTTTCATCTGGTGTCTTGGACTTGTGATTTAATGATATTTAGATGCTACTATCTACTTCTGAAGCTATGCTAGCTATGCTAATCAGTGTGTGGGGGGTGGGGGGTGCTCCCGGATCCGGGTTTCTGAGGCAGTAAAAGTTAATAACCAATGCATCTTTCATTAGCTGTCCAACCTGTATTTTTTTAGTCAATCTAATCGATAAATAATCGTAAACATAGGTGCCTTTCCAAGATGGCGCCGGCCCGAATGCATGCCGTGTTTTGACAGATTACATTGCATTACCACGATTTGTGATGCTAAATATGCACATTTTCGAACAAACTCTATATGCATTGTGTAATATGATGTTACAGGACTGTCATCTGAAGAATTGTGAGAAGGTTAGTGAAAAAATTAATATATTTTGGTGGCGATAACGTTATCGCCCCCTTTGCCTTGATTTAATGCTGGTGTGATGTTAGCTCATGTGGTATGCTAATATAACGATATATTGTGTTTTCGCTGTAAAACACTTAGAAAATCTGAAATATTGTCTGGATTCACAAGATCTTTGTCTTTCAATTGCTGTAGGCTGTGTATTTTTCTGAAATGTTTTAGGATGAGTATTTTGGTAATTGACGTCGGTCTCTGTAATTATTCCGGCTGCTTCCAATGCTATTTCAGATTGCAGCTGCAATGTACAACTGTGATTTATACCTGAAAAATTCACATTTTTCTAAAAAAACATATCCTATACCATAAATATGTTATCAGACTGTCATCTTATGAAGTTGTTTCTTGGTTAGTGGCTATATATATCTTTATTTAGTCGAATTAGTGATAGCTACTGATGCAGGAAAAAAATGGTGGAGAAAAAAAGTTGTGTCTTTTGCTATCGTGGTTAGCTAATAGATTTACATATTGTGTCTTCCCTGTAAAACACTTAGAAAATCTGAAATATTGTCTGGATTCACAAGATCTTTGTCTTTCAATTGCTGTAGGCTGTGTATTTTCTGAAATGTTTTAGGATGAGTATTTTGGTAATTGACGTCGGTCTCTGTAATTATTCCGGCTGCTTCCAACGCTATTTCAGATTGCAGCTGCAATGTACAACTGTGATTTATACCTGAAAAATGCACATTTTTCTAAAAAAACATATCCTATACCATAAATATGTTATCAGACTGTCATCTTATGAAGTTGTTTCTTGGTTAGTGGCTATATATATCTTTATTTAGTCAAATTAGTGATAGCTACTGATGGAGTAAAAAACTGGTGGAGTAAAAAAAGTGGTGTCTTTTGCTAACGTGGTTAGCTAATAGATTTACATATTGTGTCTTCCCTGTAAAACATTTTAAAAATCAGAAATGATGGCTGGATTCACAAGATCTGTATCTTTCATCTGGTGTCTTGGACTTGTGATTTAATGATATTTAGATGCTAGTATTTACTTGTGACGCTATGCTAGGCTATGCTAGTCAGCTTTTTTACTGTGGGGGGTGCTCCCGGATCCGGGATGAGTACCAAGTAAAAGTTAATAGGGTGATGGGCCTCCACGAGCCACCAGAACAGATTCAATGCACCTTGGCATAGATTCCACAAATGTGTCTGGAATTCTATTGGAGGGATGTGACACCATTTTTTCCACAAGAAATTCCATCATTCAGTGTTATGTTGATAGTGTTGGAAAACGCTGTCTCAGGCACCGATCCAGAATCTCCTATAAATGTTCAATTGGGTCTGAGATCTGGTGACTGAGACTGCCAGGGTGTATAGTTTATATCGTTTTCATGCTAATCAAATCATTCAGTGACCACTCGTGCCCTGTGGATGGGGGCATAGCCATGGAAGCAAAAATAATGGCCGAAATAATGGCCTGCCCAGCATTTTTATACATGAGTATGATGGGATGTTAACGGCTTAATTTAACTCAGGAACCACACGTGTGTGGAAGCACCTGCTTTCAATATACTTTGTGTCCCTCATTTACTCAAGTGTTTCCATTATTTGAACAGTTACCTGTTTATTCTCAAGAGATAAAGAAATGAAGATGCTGCCATATGAATAATGGCAGGAGACTGACTGGTGTTCTATAGCTTCAAATGTTCTGCTAACGTTCTGCTGATATGTTCTGCCAACGTTCTGCTGATTTCATATATATAAAATGCCTGCGTCATGAATATTTATACTTTTTCTGTTCTAATGAGTTCTAATGATCAAGCCTAATTACATTTTACGACAGTTATGGTTCCCTCCTATGATCCTGTGAATTATTAATGAGCAGCTATTGATTGGTTGCCGTAAAAAAGGGAAACCGGTTAATTCCATAAGTGCTATAGTGTAGATTGGTGTGTGTGCCCTCCCTCCCTCCCTCCCTCCCTCCCTCCCTCCCTCCCTCCCTCCCTCCCTCCCTCCCTCCCTCCCTCCCTCCCTCCCTCTCTCCCTCCCTCCCTCTCTCCCTCTCTCTCTCTCTCTCTCTCTCTCTCTCTCTCTCTCTCTCTCTCTCTCTCTCTCTCTCTCTCTCTCTCTCTCTCTCTCTCTCTCTCTCTCTCTCTCTCTCTCTCTCTCTCTCTCTCCCATCTCTCTCTCTCTCCATTCGCTCTCCCATCTCTCTCTCCATTCGCTCTCCCATCTCTCTCTCCATTCGCTCTCCCATCTCTCTCTCCATTTGCTCTCCCATCTCTCTCTCTCTCTCTCTCTTTCTCTCAGTAAGGCCAGGGGCAGGGTCTTTCCTGTAATTCCATGAATGCTGCTCCTGTGGCGGGCCGCGGCCCTGTCCTCCCTGAGGAGAACTTAGAACCTCTCAGACTGTGTGTGTGGGCCTTTGAGCCTCTGCTACTGCACAGTAATGGTGCCACCTGGACAAAAGACTCTGGGCTACAATGATCAGTGATTACAGTGAATACCTAAGTGTCAGTATGCGGTGGTGAAGCACTGGGTAGTGGGTAAGTATGATGACAGAACACAATGGGTTATTTCAGTGGTGTGTGTGGAAGTGGGGGGATAAGCTGGTTCATGCTGTGACGGGCAGTGTGATGGGCTCTGTGATGGGCTGGAGCTAGCTCTCTACCTCTCTCTATCTCTCAACCTGGGTTGGTGTACTGTACAGATTACTTTGTTACAGGCTTCCTGTGGTGAGTTATGCTGGTGAGAGGGAGGGAGGAGCCTGAGAGGAGAGACTTTGTAAAAATGAGAGCGCTCACAATCGCAAGAACACAAACACTTACCATGCCCATTCAGCCAGCGCTGACAGACAGAGAGATAAGCACCAGATCCCATCTACAAAACAATCCACTGGGTTTTCCCTTCCGTCAACAGGGACAGACCAGACAGAGACTGGGCCTACCTACAGAGTGACTTCATCTCACCCATTTCCTCCTACTCTGAGGGTGTGTGGAGAGAGAGGGGTGAAAGGGTAGAGGGAAGAGGGCGGGTCAAGCGTGGGCTCACCCAATAAACCCACCCCTGATCACCCTCTTCTCCCTCCCTTCCTCCCTCCGCCACCTACCTCTGAGTGCATAAATCTAGCCTGGCTGACAGTTGCAATCAACAAGGGCCGTAGTGAACCATGCGTAATGGGCGGTTAAGACAGGGGTGTAGGGGAGCAGCAGGATTTACGGTAACAATTATAGCCACCATACAGTGAGCTGCCTGGGGTGGGGGTGGGGCGCTGGAGGGGGAGGGGGGCTGGAGTGGCCGGGGGCGTGGCGCTGGAGTGGAACAATGCAGGTACGTGTCATGATAACCCCGTAGAGTGTCACTCTGGCCGCCGGAGCCTGCATCGGAGAGGTAATACGTATGAGTCTCCCGAGACGGTGGGGACGGCGGAGAAGCCTGGCGGCTGGCCTGGAGAGGGATAGCGAGGAGCAGGAGAAGCGGTGTAAAAGATGTGTGAGATTAATAATGGTGAGTGTAGGGAGATGGCCCTAAACCCATGGATAATGCCATGCAGAGTTACTGCTACACTGTGAGAGGGGCTGGCGGTGAGTTATAGTGCAGCAAGGGGGAATTTCAGTATGATAACCCCTCCTCCAATCCATCCTGTTCCCTCTTAAACATATAAGGCATTACAAACACCGAGCAAAACACCAACCAGTGATATTAGCTACAACCCTTCAATTGGATCTAGCAGCCAGGCTTCCTTTCTAAGTGCACTCAGATCTATCCATATATTTGCGTGACCTACTCCCCTGTAATCCATGTATTCGTGGAGCTCTATATGCATCACTCCATAACAAATTGGCCTACACCTCATTAGACATGACCTGCGGAGGGGCGTGGGCCTGGCAGTGGCATAGCAAAGACTTTTAACGATCACTCATTTTAAATCAACACGTGACCTTTTAAAAGCCATTATGACAAACAGATCACCCATGAAAACCAGTGACCCCAGAACGTCAGCGGGTTAGGCCTTCTAAACAGGACCCAACTAAACACACACCGCCTCAGCCCCCACACACAACCCTTCCCTGACAACTCAGCCAGGAAATGACACAGGGACGACCAGGAGGGCGGGAAGGGAAAGGAACACATTACTACATTATTACTATTACTAGGAGGACGACCACTCCACCACCAGCTGATGACTAATCCCACTGGTCACAGCTGGGGTTAAAGGGCAAGTCCTTTTTCTTTAGGTAGCAGAGGCTTATCCAATCATAACAGCTAAAGTTACTCATTAATGCCAGTTTGTTGTTAGAAGTGGCTTTTTTTTGCAGAGAGTAGGAGATAAAATATTTGTGGAAGAAAGGAAAAATACTTTTTAATATGTCATTATAAAAAACAGACAGAGGACAGATACACATAGGCTACTGTATTTGCATGGACAGATTCAGCCATATTACTGTTCAATATAATCAACACATTCATTATATTGAAATTACACACACTGCAAAGCAAAAAGTAGTGCGATTGACCACAGAAGAAAAAACACTAAACCTTTTTAAAAGGGATGCAAAGTCAGTTAGGTTCACTGAAAAGTTTCTAGCATCTTGAGGGAAATTGTAATTAGACACAAAAAAATACTCTGAATAATCAAATCAGGTTTTGTACTGGGGGCCTTTGGAATGAAATTAACTCAGTTCATATAGTGGTGTATCTCTGAGCCTATTTTCTCCCTCTAAAATGTGTTGCCGGAACACCAGTCCCCTAAGACTTGATAGGAATCTAATTAACGTGGATCAATATTACTCTGAAATGTCTCTCTGTCTCTCTCTGCAGCTCTCTGGCTGCTCGTGTCTCCATTGCTTTCCTGTCTGAAACGCATATGAAATTCATTTCTCTGAATGTGCCCTGTCTGAGCAGGTCAACACGCTTACCAGGCCCTCCCTCTGGCCCCAGGGGCCCCAAACGGCCCTTGCTCATTTTCCTCTCTCAAATGCCCATATTAAGTCAGATCTGCAGTGGTCAATAAACAGATCAAATGGAACCGATGCCACAAAAAATATATATTTTCTTGTTTCTCCGCCAAAGCGAATCGGACTCCTACGCAAATGTCCCCCAATGCCACGGGGCTTTCAACCTAACCCGCTTGTTTGGAGCCTGTCACTGGTGCAAAGCTGTCGCCACCAACCTACTCCTGCGGGAGGACCGATTTCTCTTCTCTCTCTTTTACATTGGATCCCGTGTCCTGCAGAGGGAAAGGAGATCCACCATAGTGGGTAAAGAGAGGGGGATGGATAAAGGAGAGTGGGAGTGGAACGTCCTGCCTGCTGCAACGGATGGATAGAAAATACATGTATATGGTAAAAGAGTGATGAAGGGGCAGGCAGAATCCGGCAGAGCAGCCTTACACAGAGCAGCCTGAGATTTGGTGCAGGGAGAATAGGACCCCAGCCATGTGTTGTATATAGATCAATAGTTGGCCTTTTCTACACTTGACGGTTCAGAGGAATTATGACCATCACGACTTGAGATCGCTCCCCATAAATCACACGGAGTATAAAATAATCTAGTAAAATAATGTTCTATATATGAACGGCACCAACAGCCCTCCGTACAACCCCATTATCACCCATCTTCAGAGTGGAGGGAGAATTAAATAAAACGTGAGACTCCTGATAAAATCTTTTCTCTACACTGGAGCATAAATAATTACTTAGGCAGTAAAATAGAGGTGACGGAAGGCCGTTGAGAGAGAAACAGAGAGAAGATATGTCCGTTGTTTAAATGGAAGTTCAAATCCACTATAAAATGGAGATTTGAGTGGTAAAAAATCTCTGTGATGCTCGCCTGCCTGCACCTCAACTGGACACACATCCTCTCTGTTATAGATCTGGGGAGGAGACCAGGGACAGGCCTTCCATCAAGAGTCAACACCTGTCAACATGCCCCCTGGAACAGTGTGTGTGTTTGTGTGTGTGTTTGTGTGTGTGTGTGTTTCAAGCGTGTGTGTTAAGCCTGTACGTGCATGTGCCGGTGCGCACCATCTGTTGCATGCTTCCCAGTCTAAACAGTTTGAGTATATATCATGAAGACATTTTGTGATGTTTTTCTTCATTTTGGTGTTCGGAAGGTTTTTCGGCTGGTCCTGCACACACATTTTCTTCATGAGGCTCGTCGAAGTTTGGTAGCCGAAGTCTACGCCCCTTCGTTGGTGATTGGTCAACAGTACTACTCATAGTAGGAGTGGGAGCATGAAGTGTTTGCTGTCTTTCACTTGAGAAGTACTACCACAAACATCTCAGATAGATGTAAAACATCTCCTCGGGCAAAACCCTCAAAATTCATTACAGATTTCTTGATTTGTCTTAGATTAACTTGGACTATTTTGAGGAAGTGTTATGGCTATGTTGTTGCTATGGTGGCTCAAGACAGACAGTAATATTGCCGTTTTTCAAGCAAAGGTCTTTAGGGAGGATGTGAGCACAGCCCAGCCAAGTTCTGCTAAGAGCAAACCCAACCCATGTACGCGGACTCCTTAAGTTAGCTCAGCAGGGAACCCAGTGTGCTCCACCTCCATGAGGCATCCTGCAGTTCAGTGTGATGGAAATCTTCCGAGAGGCCCTCGCTCTGCAAGACACACTTACCTATTTATGAAGGGCCATTATGGCATGAATTAAGCCTTCCGTCTTCTTTCTCATTTAAAACACAAAAATGCTCACACGTACAGTAAGTACACACGCACGCAGGAACACACACACATACACACACAAGTACACAAGTAAACACACACACACATGACGTGTTGAAGTCTACTATGTCTATACCAGAGACAACAGTGTAGTCCAGGGAAAATACACAGCCACGGTCTTTGTTTGTGTTTGATCATGTAGTCACATCTAATGGTACATTACATAGGAGTATGTTCAGAGCAAAGGATTCAGTGCCATGTGTTTACTCCAGTGGTATTTGCTTCACCGGTTAATGTTCCTTCATAGTGTGCTATAGTTTGAGAGATATTGGCTGGTAGAATGTCTTAGCCAAAACTCAATCAACAATGGCATTGTAGTGTGGTATCTTGCAGGTATTCACTAGCCATTCCTCATTTGATTGTCGTATTCATAAAATAAAAAAGGGAGACTGTTTTTCCTCTAAACTTCTGATGATTCAACGCTGTCTGCATAACCAGCTGCATTATTAACAAAAGCCTCAGTCATAACAATGATTTATTTGTGTCAGTTACCACCACACCCAAACTCATGCATTTGTAATATACACCCAAAAATGTGAGGGCCTTTCATTTTCTCTGAGTTTGATGCATCAGGGGGATTGTAAAACACATGGTTTCCGTCCCGATGAGCGGAGATTCAAGCACCTCATTTTTATTTTAAATGCTGAGAGAAAGAAAAGTGTGGAGAAACAGAGAACATGGACTCCTGCCTACACCCCCTAAGCTCCCGTTCTCCCAGGACAATAGGGTGGACGGAGGAAGAAAGTCATTATGTCTTTACATAACAGCCACATGTCCTCTTCCTGTGATTCTCTTAAGCGTCTCACAGAACAGATAAAAGCACCCAGGCATCAATCAGGCAACATCCAATCCAGAGCCTCTGGGTATTGCTGGTATGATTTGTTCCAGCCCCATTGTTCTAGGAGAAGAACTCTTATTTCTAGAATCTAAGCATCCCACCAATACCCCCCTACACCCCCTCCACTATCTACTCCCTCCTACCTCCTCTCTTAACTGGGAGTCTGTGCAGATCTGGTGCGTTCAGCACATTCCTCCACAGTGGATATTTGAAATGTCAGGACATTTACTCTGCTTATGTGGTGGTAGATCAGAACTCCATACCGCCAGGCACATTCCCCAGCCTTACCACATGTATTATTCATCCTGGGATGTATACAGGGCCAGCGCACTTGACTTTGTCAACGTTCTGTAAACACATGCACTAAATTATTGAGGTGTCTAAAGTAGGGTCTGTTGCTGGCGGGCGGGCGGGCAGGCAGGAGGATGGCGGGCCCCGTGCCATGACAGTTTGGATGGGCAGTAACGAGGCGCTGTGTAAGCACCCCTGGACACCTATAAAAAATGCACGAGCTGCCATCTCCCTCTCGGCCCCACCCCCCACCACCCCACATCGAGTTCCACATGCCAATTCAGCCCGTCACCTGTCTGGCGGACATCACTGTCACCTCCATCAGGAAGGAAGGGACAATACAGACACAGACCCATTGTCACCAGGACGGCCAATCCCATCATTCCCTGACATTGATTGCTACGTCCTGACACTGATGGTCATCCCTGTCACACTGACGGTCATATTCTGAGACAAGCAGGCATGTTGAGGTCATTCCAGGTTAGCTTACAACTTACAAATAACATCCACTGACAAAGGCAGCAGAGTTGATAGGCTATCACACCAGACTGATTGCTAGATGTAGTCTATGCATGGTCAAACAAGTATTAGTAATCTGGTGCCATGGAGATGCGGGTACATTTTTCTGGACCATGATGTTCCAGACGAGTGTTTGTTAAGTAGATATTCAATATAATTGTTTTAAACGGTACACAATCCAATAAATAGTCATTTCTTGATGGTCTAATTGGTCCCAGGGGGACTTTAGTCTTAATCTATAATGAACAGTCCCACAGGACCTGGGCTTTATTGGATCTATGACAGTTGGGAGAAAAGATACAAAAGGTATTATTTATTCACATCTTTTTTATTGGAGCCTTGTGATCTCTGGCACTGTGGTAGAACAAGCTACCTAAGGAAGATTTCCCCCACAATAGAAACTAATGCTACATCATTTTGAAATGAATAGGTATAGTGTAGAGGCCTTTTAAACAGATAATTAGACATCAGAAACTCTACAGGACAACGATACATATGCAAAAATGTTCACAACTACGTCCAAAGCATCCACTACAGATGGACTAATGGATAGTACACATGCACATTATGCCTTTCTAATCCACAACACAACTTTCACCTAAAATAAAACAATGATATAATAAATCAAAGCTTCTCTCCATCCTCTATACGAGTGCCAGTGATAGCCTGAGCACTTCCCCTATCCCCAGGAGACAGTGCTGCTGCTACAGCTCCCAAAGGCTCCACCTCACCCTATTGTCATGAAGTTGGCCTGTGGGTAAGGTTTATGACCCCCCCCCCCCCCCCTAAATACATTTCTCCCTTCCCTCTCTCTTGACTCTACTGAGGAACTCTTGAATAGCCTTTGTTAAACATAGAGAGTCTGGGAACATCAAACAAGTGGAGGGAAAGGAACCATATTTCGGTAATAGAACCAGTTGAAAATATGCGTTGGTACTTAATTAATATGATGTCAGTTCGGTTGTCATCTGAGACATTATGACTGATGACAGGACGACATAAACTGTATCTGGGAAAGTCTACACATTATAGTTATCAGATTCACATGGAATTGTTGTGCAATTATACTTCTCTAGGATAGGGGGCAGCATTTTCACGTTTGGATGAAAAGCATACCCAAATTCAACTGCCAGCTACTCATCCCCAGAAGATAAGATATGCACATTGTTAGTAGATTTGGATAGAAAACACTCTGACGTTTCTAAAACTGTTTGAATCATGTCTGTGAGTATAACATAACTTATTTAGCAGGCGAAACCCCGAGGACAAACCATTCAGATTTTTTGTTGTTGTTGCGGTCAATCTCTTTTCAATGAGATTTCATTGGGAAACCAGATTTCTAAGGGACCTGCTTGCAGTTCCTACAGCTTCCACTGGATGTCAACAGTCTTGAGAAATTGGTTGAGGTTATTCCTTTGTGTAATGAAGAAGTACGTTCATCTTGAACGAGAGTCACATTAAACGCATGACCAGAAAGCTGGCTATAGTTGGTTTTAATCCTGTATTGAACACAGATCATCCCGTCTTCAATTTTATCGATTATTAACGTTAAAAAATACCTAAAGTTGTATTACAAAAGTAGTTTGACATTTTTTGGCAAAGTTTACAGGCAACCTTTGAGATATTTTGTAGTCACGTTTGAGCAATTTGGAAGCGGTGTTTTTCTGGATCAAACGCGCCAAATAAATGGGCATTTTGGATATATATCGACGGAATTAATCGAACAAAAGGACCATTTGTGATGTTTATGGGACATATTGGAGTGCCAACAACAGAAGCTCGTCAAAGGTAAGGCATGAATTATATTTTTATTTCTGCGTTTTGTGTCGCGCCTGCAGGGTTGAAATATGCTTCTCTGTCTTTGTTTACTATTGTGCTATCCTCAGATAATAGCATTTATCAGATAATAGCATTTATTGCATTTTCCTTTTCCAAATGTGCGGTAATTTAGAATGCATAAGATTCTGTATTTACGATAGAGTAGCTGCCTATGACCCGATAGAGACATAGCTTCTCCCTTTGTCCGTCAGTCTTCCCGCTCTTTCACTCAAACACAACCCCCATTCTTTGTGTAACCAGCTGTCATATCTGTTCCGTCCGCTAGGGACGTTTTCCTTTATGACATAATTTGTAATTCTGTGTATATGTAATTCTGTGTGATTAGTTAGGTATTTAGTAAATAAATAATTAAACCCAATTTTGTATTGCTGATTCAACTTGTTAGCCAGGGTTCGTGAAGATAACCAAGAATTTACAACTTTCAGATGAGACTGAAATAAGGTGACGATTAATATTGACTGCTATTGATGTAAAATATTACTAGGTCTTTCAGAGTTTATTCGGAAGATAACAGCTCTATAAACACTCTTTCGTGGTGTCCCGACTTTCTAGTTAATTACATTTACATGATTAGCTCAATCAGGTAATATTAATTACAGAGACAGGATTTTATAGAATAGCATGTCATATCACTTAATCCGGCATAGCCAAAAACACGACACTATCATCCACCCTGGTTTGCATGAGTGAGGAGCAGAAGTCTAGGTAATTTGAGCCCCACCTCCTGTGCTCCTTGGCCGCCAACTCACAGCAGGCCTGTGCCTCCCTGCCCCAGCGCCACATAGTCCCAAAGGTGCACCATTTAAAGCAAAAACACTATTAACTGTTTAACACAATTAGGGCCCAGACATTAAGCCAATTTGTTTTGTTAAAGCCTGGGAATCATAATAGATGTGTTTTTAAAGAGGTAATTAAATCGTTTTTCACATCCATCTGGGAGGGCATTATAATTTCAAAAGCATCTGGGAGATCAGGGGGAAGACTGGCTCAGATCATTGCTGTGGTTTTCTAAAAACATGACAAATGGTAATAACTTCTAGTGGAATATTGGCCTCTGCTTACGCCATTGCCATTCTGGAATTCAAGCTCCATTCTAGAGCTCACTCCTGCTGTGTTCCTAATGAGGAGGTGGGTGTTGGAGATGACTCTCTGAGAACTGTCAACAGCTGCTGAAACTATGGATCAATAAATCAGTGTTACTTTATCAGCACCTACATTTCTAATGAGTTCGTAAGCTGATAACTGTTTTGATCTGGGTTACCTGCCCTAATGCATAGTGCCAACTGTAAAGTTTGGTGGAAGAGGAATAATGGTATGGGGCTGTTTTTCATGGTTCGGACTGAGCCCCTTAGTTCCAGGGAAGGGAATTCTTAACGCTACAGCATACAATGACATTCTAGACGATTCTATGCTTCTAACTTTGTGGCTACAGTTTGCGGAAGATCCTTCCTGTTTCAGCATGACAATGCCCCCGTGGACAAAGCGAGGTCCATACAGAAATGGTTTGTTGAGATCGGTGTGGAAGAACTTAACTGGCCTGCACAAAGCCCTGACCTCAACCCCATCAAACACCTTTGGGATGAATTGGAACACAGACTGCAAGCTGAGCCTAATCGCCCAACATCAGTGCCCGACCTCACTAATGCTCTTATGGCTGAATTGAAGCAAGTTCCTGCAGCAATGTTCCAACATCTAGGGGAAAGCCTTCCCAGAAGAGTGGAGGCTGTTATAGCAGCAAAGGGGGGACTAATGAGATGTTTGACGAGCAGGTGTCCACATACTTTTGGTCATGTAGTTTAGGTCTTCTAAAAAATATATATATTAATGTGTATACATTCCAGCGAGCTAGATGTAATTGTGTGCACTAGTTACATCATTCACTTAAGCTTATAAATACATTAGTACACACACACACACACACACACACACACACACACACACACACACACACACACACACACACACACACACACACACACACACACACACACACACACACACACACACACACACACACACACACACACACACACACACACACACACACACACACAGAAGCAAACAAAAGCCAGCAGATGCTCCCGCCACAATGATCAGTGACCTCCCAGGCTTGCGACACTGTGCTAAATGAGCAACTTTCCTCTGCGGAGTAGTCAATAACCACACAGCCACAACGATCGTGTCAGCGTCCAGCCTGGCCAACACCCCCCGTAATTAATGAGTTCATGTCTCCTGGGCTCATGGGCTCAGAGAGAGAGAGAGGGAGACAGCACAAGACATATATAGTCATCTATTACATGTGCTATCCAGAGGTCACTGCCCTCGCCCAGCTAGAGCAGCCAGAAACCGCCCGGAGCCTTTGTGGGCCATTATTTTTTGGGGGGGATGAAAACCATGCCCGTTGGCTGTGGTGTCAATCAAACACAATTTGATTTATATCAATCAGCATTAGAAGACAGTGGATCTATAAGCGAGAGGATGGAGTGTTCAGTAGCAACATTAGCCAGAGTGCACATGATCTACGGATGAGTCAGTGTCTGTCTGCATTGCTGCTGAGAAGGGCCGGCCTTTCAGTTTGATAGAGGACGGCTCAGTCAGTTTGATAGAGCATGGCTCAGTCAGTTTGATAGGGCATGGCTCAGTCAGTTTGATAGGGCATGGCTCAGTCAGTTTGATAGGGCATGGCTCAGTCAGTTTGATAGGGCATGGCTTGGTCAGTTTGATAGGGCATGGCTCAGTCAGTTTGATAGGGAATGGCTCAGTCAGTTTGATAGGGCATGGCTTGGTCAGTTTGATAGAGGACGGCTCAGTCAGTTTGATAGGGCATGGCTCAGTCAGTTTGATAGGGCATGGCTCAGTCAGTTTGATAGGGCATGGCTCAGTCAGTTTGATAGGGCATGGCTTGGTCAGTTTGATAGAGGACGGCTCAGTCAGTTTGAAAGGGCATGGCTCAGTCAGTTTGATAGGGCATGGCTCGGTCAGTTTGATAGGGCATGGCTCGGTCAGTTTGATAGGGCATGCATGGCTCAGTGAGTTTGATAGGGCATGGCTCCATCAGTTTGATAGGGCATGGCTCAGTCAGTTTGATAGGGCATGGCTTGGTCAGTTTGATAGAGGACGGTTCAGTCAGTTTGATAGGGCATGGCTCTGTCAGTTTGATATGGAATGGCTCGGTCAGTTTGATAGGGCATGCATGGCTCAGTCAGTTTGATAGGGCATGGCTCAGTCAGTTTGATAGGGCATGGCTCGGTCAGTTTGATAGGGCATGGCTCGGTCAGTTTGATAGGGCATGGCTCGGTCAGTTTGATAGGGCATGGCTCGGTCAGTTTGATAGGGCATGGCTCGGTCAGTTTGATAGGGCATGGCTCGGGCCGTTCCATTTCTGTCTCCCTTTTTGTCTTCCTTCTCTCTCTGCACCAATCTCTCCCCCTCCTCTACCCCATAAGGGGTATTTCTAGTCATACCACCCCATATCCCCTCTTCTCCTGCCCCCCCTAACCCCCAGACCCTCTACAAAAACCTCATATCACCTCTCTGGAAAACAAGCCACATCTCTTGGTGGGGAGAGAATCAATCTCTGGCTGCTCACAGGGATCCCTACCTGACTGTCCTGTCAGACAGAGTGGGTGCTGGTTGTGGTGGTGGTGGTAATGGGGTGCCTCAATTCTCCCTTCACTCGCACCCTGCTGTCTTTACAGCTTGGCACTGAGTCAGTATAAAACTAACTCCAGACAAAAAACAACACACCCCGATCCCTGAGCGTACAGCTTTATTGATCCCAAACCAGCCCAACCAGGAAAAAGTACACAGCACATCAGTATCAATCTGTGTATTTCTGTAAGTTGTGCATATTTTGCAGCTACGTTGTCTGTCTGGGGGTAACGTTTTAATCAAGGCCCTGCACATCAGACTAATGGAGAAATTTGATAAACGTCTCATATTCGCATCTAAATCTTGCCAAGTCAGGATTTCGGCTCATTTCCCAATGGGAAATGAAGAACTAGAGTGGAGACAGGATGTTCACAAAGCTTTTTTGAAGTAATCTCTTTAAAAAATGATTTTTAATCAGAATATCTGCAATATTTTCTGTGATGATTTAATTAGCGGGGAATCAAGGTGTCATCGGTTTTGAGGCATGGTCATCCAAACCTTCTCCTGCAGGTGGATCATGGGTGGCTTAGCTTTGTGATTCTAGAGCAGCAGCTGGTAGAGGTACTAGTCAGTCACTGATAAGACAGGTCTCATGCAATATTCAGTTGACCTATTTCTCAATTGAATTTGCACACTGTTAATCTTTAATTAAGCATTCCCAACAAAGACTAATTGACACCCCCTGAGATAACATATTTAAGGATATGTAATTGAGTCCACCACCCATACCGCTCTGTGGTGAGTAGAAATGCACAGAAACACACATAATTTGTTCTTAACTGACTTGCCTAGTTAAATAAAGGTTACATTTAAAAAATACAATTTTAAAAACTGCCAGCGTATGCACTCTCACACACAGGGATGAGCAAAAATTACAACATACATTTACAAAATACCATTAAGATCAATGTCAACATTTTTTATAAATACTTGTATTTGGTAATGTACTTAATTAAAATACATACAAAAATAAATGTGCAAGTACCCGGCCTGAACAGCAACAACAGTCTCACTAAAGGTTACAAAGATGTTTTACTTGCTATGACTGTGATATGTTGTAATTTTTCGACCTATTTTTGCAAGTCACTCTGGATAAGAGTGTCTGCTAAACGACCAAAATGTACATGTGAAAATGAACATACCAAAATCAACTGCAAAGCACACTGGGTATTGTATCGGGGTGGAGTGCATTAGAATATTACTCAGCATGCTTTGCGATTGTTCATTTTTACATATACATTTATATTTAGTTAATTTATCATACTCTTTTATCACGTCATAGTGCTATCAGACGTCTGATACCAATACACGGTGAAAAGGGGGCCACAAAATGTGTACTGCTATAACAAAAAATAACAAAAAATTATATTGAAAATACAAATTACAGTGTTTTGAAAATACAAAATAAATTGGAGTGTAGTTCAGCCCAGTGTAATTCAAATTACAAAATGCGTATTTCAAATATATGTAAGAAAAATAATGCCCATCTCTGCTCACACACATGCACTGCACGCACACACGTGCATGGCCTACACACAGACCCTGCAAAGTTACATTTGAGGAAAACACAGGCGAGAGCCTAGGGCAAGGTATAACAAGGGCAAGCAATGGAAAGATAAACTTGGTAATACACTCTTGCATTGTGTACACAAAGCATACCTTCGTTTTTCATTACGCTAAAATGACTGGTGCACAGCAACCACAGACAGCAAAGTTTCATATCAAACCTAGATTGGTTGTTTTCTTGTTCCTTTTGACATTGTCACAGTCCTGGAATAATATTGATGGTGAAATTATTCTATTTATTAAGTAATCTTTGCGAGGCAGCTTTTCAATAGCATGCCGGTTCCATAACCCACCAAAGTGGCACTTTACGGGCACATTGAACCGTGTCAATGCTAAGCGAGGCTGACACATTGGGAGATGAAAGTCTTGTCATTCATTTGCCAGTGACAACCTGTGTATGCTAATGTCCAAGCATCTTTAGCTCAAAGAGGGAGATGGCTCTGCTGTCTGCACACAGCAAGGCCTGGGAGACCAGTGCAGTCATGGGTTAGTCAGGGTCTGGTGACACTAAAGGAACCACGGTAATGGGAAAGTTATATAGACTAACAAACAGTACAACACCTTCTGACCGGGTTCTGGTCCTGTAGTCCTGCTGAGGATGAACAGATGTAGTCCTGGACACCTGGTAACCCTGCCAAACACTATATCCCGTAAACATTGTCTCTCAATGGAATGCACCTTTGAGGGTTATTGACATACAGTTAGCTTTTCAAGTGTTCACATAGGCTATTTAGAAGGCAATAATTGCATAGTATGGATCTCTGTTTACTCAATGAATACTTGAAGGGAAAAGGGATTGATGCATTAGACTACTCTATGGTATAATTAGTGATAAATGCAAAGCTCCGGTTTTGCAGTGAACATTGAATCAGCCTCAGCCACCAAGAACGGAAAGCCATTTGCTGTTTACTTCACTGGGGCCTTGGATTTTAATATAATAGAAGTCTATCTATTTGAGTGGATTTTATTATAATAGAAGTCTGTCTATTTGAGTGGATTTTAATATAATAGAAGTCTGTCTATTTGAGTGGATTTTAATATAATAGAAGTCTATCTATTTGAGTGGATTTTATTATAATAGAAGTCTATCTATTTGAGTGGATTTTAATATAATAGAAGTCTTATCTATTTGAGGGGATTTAAATATAATGGAAGTATATATATTTGAGTGGATTTTAATATAATAGAAGTCTATCTATTTGAGTGGATTTTAATATAATAGAAGTCTATCTATTTGAGTTTAGGTAGTGCGGCTAAAATGTCAAAAGTGGTATCTAAAATCCACCACAACCTCTCCACATACAGTACATGTATGTGGTATGTAGGCTATATCATTAAGATTCCTCATTCCCTATTCTGTAAACTAGTTGATTTGAACCGGTGCTTGTTAGTTTTGGCTCAGGGAGATCTATATTTGATGTGGTGATCAGATGTATTACATTAGACACCTGACATGCTGATATTAGCTCCCCAGCAGCTGTCACAGGTGTGTCTGAATGATTGACTCCTAGCAGATCTGCTTTCAGATGAATATTTAATCTTCCCTTAATAGAAAACAGATGTTCTACACCTGTCTATACTGGGAGATAGGCTACTAGTAATGTATGCAATACTTACAGCTAACTACATTTAGCATGAAATATGCATCTGACACATGCCCCACAATCAAGTTTCACGAGCATATAATGGAATATCGACAGATCTCATTTGAGCAGGGTAGACTGACCTCATTGGGGGGAACTAATACAACTTCTTGCACATTCAACCGGAAAGATGCCCTGGCTGTATTTCAGTGTAAGGCGGGCGGCACTCTGGATGCCCTTTAAAACATTGACCTCTTCAAGGAGTAAGGGCTGCTATGTGATTAATACAGCTAGGCATTTATTGGCTCGCCAAGGCACTTTTACCAATAGGTCACCTGCTTGACCTCAGCGCAAACGTAGGGATCGAAACCAAGTGGAAAGGAAACTATATGGCTCAGGGTGGTAACAGCAGGCAAATGCTAAAAGGGTGGTCAAACTCCTAACCCTCCCACACACCTACACTACCGTTCAAAAGTTTGGGGTCACTGAGAAATGGCCTTGTTTTTGAAAGAAAAGCACATTTTTTGTCCATTAAAATAACATCAAATTTATCAGAAATACAGTGTAGACATTGTTCATGTTGTAAATTACCATTGTAGCTGGAAACGGCAGATCTTTTATGGAATATCTACATAGGCGTACAGTCCTCAAATGGCAGCTTCATTAAATAGTACCAACAAAACACCAGTCTCAACGTCAACAGTGAAGAAACAACTCTGGGATGCAGGCCTTCTAGGCAGAGTTCCTCTGTCCAGTGGAAATCTTTTATTTTTATTGGCCAGTCTGAGATATGGCTTTTTCTTTGCACTCTGCCTAGAAGGCCAGCATCTCGGAGTCGCCTCTTCACTGTTGACGTTCAGACTGGTGTTTTGCGGGTACTATTTAATGAAGCTGCCAGTTGAGGACTTGTGAGGCATCTGTTCCTCAAATTAGACACTCTAATGTACTTGTCCTATTGCTCAGTTGTGCACCGGGGCCTCCCAATCCTCTTTATATTCTGGTTAGAGACAGTTTGCCCTGTTCTGTGAAGGGAGTAGTACACAGCATTGTACGAGATCTTCAATTTCTTGGCAATTTCTCGCATGGAATAGCCTTAATTTCTCAGAACAAGAATAGACTGACGAGTTTCTGAAGAAAGTCTTTGTTTCTGGCTATTTTAAGCCTGTAATCGAACTTACAAATGCTGATGCTCCAGATACTCAACTAGTCTAAAGAAGGCCAGTTTTATTGCTTCTTTAAATCAGGACAACAGTTTTCAGCAGTGCTAACATAATTGCTAAAGGGTTTTCTAATGATCAATTAGACTTTTAAAATGATAAACTTGGATTAGCTATGAAAACGTGTCACTGAAACACAGGAGTGATGGTTGCTGATAATGGGCCCCTGTACGCCTATGTAGATATTCGCTTAAAAACCTGCTGTTTCCAGTTACAATAGTCATTTACAACATGAACAATGTCTACACTGTATTTCTGATCAATTTGATGTTATTTTAATGGACAAAACATTTGCTTTTCTTTCAAAAACAAGGACATTTCTCAGTGATCCCAAACTTTTGAACGGTAGTGTATACTATTAATATATAAAGACTAACACACACACACACACACACACACACACACACACACACACACACACACACACACACACACACACACACACACACACACACACACACACACACACACACACACACACACACACACACACACACACACACACACACACACACACACACACACACACACACACACACACACACACACACACACACACACACACACACACACTCACCAATACACACACAAAGCTCTTTACTCTCGCTCACATTCACTGAGATCCACCCACATAACACACAAAGCCCAGGGCACAAAAGGTTTCTGCGGCCGTAGCACAAACAAACTAATTTGTTACCTGCCACACGGCACCTTCCAACTAACACACACACATGCATGCACGCACAAACACATGTACGCAGGCACGCATACACACACACGCATACACACACACACACTATGTCAAACAACTTTTGCCCTGTGAGCAACAATGGATCAGACTGGTTATCAGATCCTCTACAGAAGAAACACATCTACATTGACATAACAATTAAATTGTCCATTAGATATCAACATGTATTCTAATATCTGTTTATCTGTTGATACATTTCAACAGGGACACTAGTTCAGGCTCAATCATTATAGATGTCAACATGTATTCTAATATCTGTTTATCTGTTGATACATTTCAACAGGGACACTAGTTCAGGCTCAATCAGTGGTGGAAAAAGTACCCAATTGTCATACTTGAGTAAAAGTAAAGATACCTTAATAGAAAATGACTCAAGTTCATGTGAAAGCCACCCAGTAAAATACTATATAGAGTAAAAGTCTAAAAGTATGATTTTAAGTATACTTAAGTATCAAAAGTAAATGTAATTGCTAAAATAACTTTAGTATCAAACGTAAAATTACAAATCTAAATCTAATTCCTTATAATACTTTCCTGCAGTCAAATGACCAAATCGCCCTCTAGTGGCCTCATGGGTGGAACGTTATTAGTATTTTTCATCATTAATAAACATTATTTCAAACACGCCAAAAATCCAGTGTTTCTATGTCAAACGGTTTTGTTATATTTCAGTCTTCTGTGATGTATAGAAAGTGTAATATTGGGATTCAAACTCAAAATGGAATACATTTCTACTCTATATCTGGCATAGTACAGGGTCTTCTTTTCTAAGCTCATAACCATGTGTGTGAGGTATATACTTCTGTTTCAAAGTAGATTTGGGACCCTGATTTAGCCCACTGCAGTAGAAAGGTTGTTAAGCAAACCAGATGACACACACACACACACACACACACACACACACACACACACACACACACACACACACACACACACACACACACACACACACACACACACACACATATATATATATATATATATAATTTATTTACTGATAGCAAGGGGCACACTCCAACACTCAGACATAATTTACAAACAAAGCATTTCTGTTTAGTGTGTCTACCAGATCAGAGGCAGTAGGAATGACCAGGGATGTTCTCTTGATAAGTGCGTGAATTGGACAATGTTCCTGTCCTGCTAAGCATTCGAAATGTAAGGAGAACCTTTGGGTGTCAGGGAAAATGTATGGAGTAAAAAGTACATTATTTTCTTTAGGAATGTAGTTGAGTAAAAGTAAAAGTTGGAAAAAATATTAATAGTAAAGTACAGATGCCACAAAAAACTACTTAAGTACTACTTAAAAGTATTTTTACTTAGTTACTTTATACCCCTGCTATAGACTTAAGTTACTTTTTGACTGAGTGGCATTGAATTCAAATGTAAAAGCTAGGGAACGTTTTGATTCCGATACCTAGACAATTATGACCGAGAGAGAAATTGAAAACAAATATTTTTAAACCTTTTTTCTCCTTTGATTGTGAAATACTTACTGTAAGAAATATTTTCCTCATTTACAGTGGCATTTACAGCCAAAGATATATTTCATACTCAATTATCCTTCAAGGATTTTGTGGAAAACATTATGAAGACAAACACGGAAATAAATAATGGTAGCCTACTCACTAGCATATATGACATGTACAACCCTGGTATGATGTACATGTACTGTAAAAAACAGCTGTATGTCTACCTAGCCACTTAATCATACTGTTGCATACACACACACACACACACACACACACACACACACACACGCGCACGCACGCACGCACGCACGCACGCACGCACACACATACAAACACTCATTCTCACACACATTTTCCGAGACCAAAGGAAGAGCTGACTGCAACATTTTTCACCACTTCAAAAAAGTAGCCGGTGTCAAAATGATAAATGAGGGATCATGAGGGAGAGCTGCATACTTACATTAGACTGCACAGGAGCTTCAGGAGCTTCAACACTATGGACAAACCATGCAATAGTTTCACAGCTATACCTCTTCAGTACCGGGCAAAGCCTTCTGCACAATATGAGGATTTTACACATGACAATGAATGATAGAGATGAGTCAAATTAAATGAGTAGAATTAAATGAGTAGAATCTGCAACCCGGGGGTATATGAGCTAAGATACAGACATAACCTGATGAGGGAAATGCTGTGTTCCTGGTACAGGTGTTTGCTGGTGAAAGGTTGATTAGTTATTTCCCTAAGGTGACTGCAGCACATACACATGCACACACGTCAACACAAACACTCTCACACACACACACACACGGACGCACACACCTATGCACATACGCACAAACATACACACACAAACACACACACACACACACAGATGTATATGGATAGCATCAGAGAAGCCGTTAGACTGTCAACAACAAAAAATGTGGGGATTCTTTTAACCATCATTAATAACATCATTTCAGCATCAGTTCAAAAATGGCTGAGGGAAGATTGATGGGTGGCGAGAGCTGGTTAATATGCGTGATTGGAATGATACAACGCCTGGTTGTTTGTTGTGAGGGGGCTTGGGCTTATACTGCAACAGCAGGTCTCTGTGGAAAATAAAAAACATGAATTCCAATAAAACAGCTATTGACATGTATGCATTGCTGTCAGTGGTGTTTTTATACATTATGATTACAAATGACTGTTAGTAAACAAATTCATTTTTTTATATTAGCTTTTTTACTATACCACTTGGTATGACCTTCTAAAAAAGGACTCAATCAAACAGACAGGAGTTCATTCATTCTCCATTTCAATATTTCTCTACTACATTTCCAGACACATACAACATGTGCAGACCTGTGTGAGATTTCCACCCGGACAACTGTTTACTTAGAGTAACAGTATCACCGATAACACAGGGATACTGGACCATGAGAAGTTACTGCACATGTACTGTCCATGTCCTTAGATCAATTACAATGTAATTACACTAGCAGACAGAAATACAACCTGGGCTGATGCTCTGTCTTCCCTGATAAGTGATAGATAAGCACCTGAGGGATGGAGAAGAGGAGACCTGGGCTGGAATACATCTCAGAGACATCCATAAATTACACAGTGGAGACCATTCCTTCAAGTGCCTTCTAACGCTATGCACCGTCCCTCGAACACTACAGGTCAGAGGGGTAACACCCTCATCCAAGCCTCTCTGACAAGACATCCAGCTGGCCATGGCAGAAGAGAAAACAGTGGAAAGTCGTTTTTGCTGTGCTACCACAAAATAAGACCTCATTCTGAGCTCCCCCGTTGTGCCTGAGTAGTTGGCATTCTGGCTGCCTCCAGACCTGTGCTAACCAATTAGTCAGTTCAATTTCGAGACTCTGATCTAGTCTAAGCTTATCAAGAGTCACTGAGTAGAGGAACTTAAATGTGTGACATCAATGTAGATGTGCGACTGTTCCTTGGTCAGGGGGAGAGAGGAGAGCAGCGTGGCGGGTTCTGACTGCTGAGAGAGAGAAGCAGCGTACAAAAGACAAAGAGATCAGCGATAAGACAGAGAAGTGCACCCATATCGACTGCTGTCAGTTAGGAGAATGTTAAGGAGTGTATTAGGGATTATAGGGGATTAGTCATATCAGATCACTGGAGGGTTATCAGAGGTCACAGCGAGCTCCTGCAGGGAGGAGTTCCCTGTTACATCCCAGCCCCTCCAAAATGAGCCTCTGCTGCATTCCCTACCAAGCCTACTGCATGCTACAGAGAAATGCAAAAGATTAACACATACAGTCGCAGGATTTATGAGTTTGGAAAAGCAATTAAGCTTGTGATTTTTATTAGAGGCTTGATTGAGTGCTCCCACCCCAGTCTCTGGGTGCTACCTAGGTTGAGCCCCTCTCAGGAGAACGGAACGGGGCCCCACTCCAAAAATTACCATGATTTAAGATGCAAAACCAACACACATTAAAACAGCTCAGAGCTTATTGCATGCTCGCTTCCACACAAAACCAATTTAGTTTCCATTGATCGCTTTTCAAGCAATTAGATTTCCATTGATGGGAAAAGTAAAGGGTGCTTGTATGAAACGCGGAGGGTCAGTAGTTGGCCGCTGTGATTTGAACATTTATTCGAGCCATTTGACCACCTCCTCTAACCCCTGACAGATGGCTGGCTGGCTCCTTGCCCTCCGCCCTGCCCCACGTGTACGTCCCCTCCTTCCGGACAACAAATAATTCACCCAACATGAAAAAATGCCTGGCGTCAGATTATACATCCGTCTTTATTTCCAATATTGCCTCTTTGTTTCTGCAAACTTGGCTGATTTTCTAAATTGTGGAGTATTGACTGTTTCAGAGCCTGACCAAGCGAGTCTGATGTAACACATTGGAGGTAATGATATCCCAGCCACGGAAGGAAGAAGCAGTAGCTGCATGGGGCAGAACTGGACCCTGGCCAGATTCTAGAACCATTAGTCTACCCAGAGGCTTGGTTCTGTTCCGGCATGACAGGCTCACTATCACCATAACTGTAACCCAACTCAACCAGGGTTGCCACCAGATCACTCCCCCTGTGCCCAACACAGGGAGATTCCATCTTGAATCACTTTCATTCAGACATTCAAGGTCATTCCGCACTTTTCTGTGTGTTTTTTAAACATGTCTAATTTTCAACTGTCAAAGGGAGCAGTGGTAGCAGTGGCTATAAACCTGAACTGTGTGTTAAATAACGGTTCAATATTCAAAATACCCAGCAAAGGCCAATGGGTGAAAGTAGATTCAAGAAATAAAACAGGGAACACTGAATGGCATTAATGTGAAAGTAGGGAGTAATCCCCAGCGTGCTCCCAGAGGAAATCCACCTTTCGCCAAAGCTGGGGATTTTGACAAATGCCTTTCTCAACACGAGCAAAGGAGACAAATGTTACATTTAAACAGAAATACTTAATTTCCACTTTTGGTGACTTGCGGCAGATATCATTAATCAACGGAGGCCTACCACGCTCAGTGAGCCTGCTAAGAACCAGATGATCGCACTCTTCCACTCAATCCATCAACTATGATTGGAGAAAGAAAAGGTTCAAAAATGTTGAGCCGCGCCCACGCTGGAAGAGTAATTACCCATGTGCCAGTTGCTGAGGTGTTCCAGTGACACCTCGACCCTCTGTTTAGCATGCACCAGATTACTCATGGGGTGTCAACATACCTCCAATGACAGAGCTAGCATCTCCACCTTACTAGGCTCCCCTCACTCACTGCTCACTGTCGTCTCAGGAAGAAGAAGATAAATAGAACGTTATGAGCCTCCCAACTTCTAATGAGCAAACTCATCACCGGATCGGCCCAAGATAATGTATGCAGATGGCTGCCGTTTTACGGGCTCCTACCAACTGTGCTATTGGGTGTGTTTTTCACGTTATTTGTAACTTATTTTGAACATAAGGTTTCTGCCACCGTCTCTTATGACCGAAAATAGCTTCTGGATATCAGGACAGCGACATATTCTTTCTTTAACGAGTCGCACACGAAGAATTTACTTCAGACACCCGACAAGGCCCAAATCCCCGTCATTCGCATCAAGAAGAGACGGAGATATCGGGGACGTAGGTCGGGTGCCTTGTAAGGATCCGACAGTGAGTGAGTAATCCCCCGCTACCATTAATACTATTAGCCAACGTGCAATCATTGGATAACAAAATGGATGAGCTCCGATCAAGACTATCCTACCAACGGGACATTAAAAACTGTAATATCTATCTTTCACAAAGTCGTGGCTGAACGACAACATGGATAACATACAGCTGGGTGGGTTTTCGGTGCATCGGCAAGATAGAACAGCTGCCTCCGGTAAGACATGGGGTGGCGGTCTGTGTCTATTTGTAAATAACAGTTGGCACACTAAATCTAATATTAAGGAAGTCTCGAGGTTTTGCTCGCCTGAGGTAGTGTATCTCATGATAAGCTGTAGGTCACTCTATTTACCAAGAGAGTTTTCATCTATATTTTTCGTAGCTGTCTATTTACCACCACAAACCGATGCAGGCACTAAGACGGCACTTAACCAACTCTATAAGGCCATAAGCAAACAAGAAAATGCTCATCCTGAGGTGGTGGACTTTAATGCAGAGAAACTAAAATGTGTTTTACCTCATTTCTATCCGCATGTTAAATGTGCAACCAGAGGAAAAAAACTCTAGAACACCTTTACTCCACACTCAGAGACGGGTAAAAAGATCTCCCTCGCCCTCTATTTGGCAAATCTGACCATAACTCTATCCTCCTGATTCCTGCATACAAGCAAAAACTCAAGAGGGAAGTACCAGTGACTTGCTCAATAAGGAAGTGGTCAGATGACACAGATGCTAAGCTAAAGGACTGTTTTGCTAGCACAGACTGGAATATGTTCCGGGATTCTTCCGATGGCATTGAGGAGTACACCACATCAGTCACTGGCTTTATCAATAAGTGCATCGATGATGTCGTCCCCACAGTGAACGTACGTACATAAGCCAACCAGAAGACATGGATTACAGGCAACATCCGCACTAAGCTAAAAGGTAGAGCTGCTATTTTCAAGGAGTGGGACTCTAACCCGGACGCTTATAAGAAATCCCGCTATGCCCTCCAAAGAACCATCAGGCAGGCAAAGCGTCAATACAGGACTAAGATTGAATCGTACTACACCGGCTTCAACACTCATCGGATGTGGCAGTGCTTGCAAACTATTACAGACTACAAAGGGAAGCACAGCCGCGAGCTGCCCAGTGACACGAGCCTACCAGACGAACTAAATAACTTCTATGCTCGCTTCGAGGCAAGCAACACTGAAGCATGCATGAGAGCATCAGCTGCTCCGGCCCACTGTATGATCACGATCTCTGTAGCCAGCGTAGGTAACAACACATCTGCCACGCTGATCCTCAACACGGGGGCCCTCCAGGGGTGCGTGCTCAGTCCCCTCCTGTACTCCCTGTTCACCCATGACTGCATGGCCAAGGATGACTCCATCACCATCATTAAGTTTGCCGACGACACAACAGTGGTAGGCCTGATCACCGACAATGACAGCCTATAGGGAGGAGGTCAGAGGCCTGGCAGTGTGATGCCAGGATAACAACTTCTCCCTAAATGTGATCAATACAAAGGAGATGATTGTGGAATACAGAAAATGGAGGACCGAGCACGCTCATCACACCGAGCATTCTCATCAACGGGGCTGTAGTGGAGCAGGTTGAGAGCTTCAAGTTCCTTGGTGTCCACATCACCAACTTACTGTCATGGTCCAAACACACAAGACAGTTATGAAGAGGGCACGACAACGCCTATTCCCCCTCAGGAAACTGAAAAGACTTGGCATGGGTCCTCAGATCTTCAAAACGTTATACAGCTGCACCATCGAGAGCATCCTGACTGATTGCATCACCGCCTGGTATGGCAACTACTCGGCCTCCGACCGCAAGGCACTAAAGAGGGTAGTGCGTACAGCCCAGTACTTCACTGGGGCCAATCTTCCTGCCATTCAGAACCTTCATACAAGGTGGTGTCAGAGGAAGGGTTAGGGTTAAAAATATATAGGGAAATGTGTGTGATGTTAGAAAAGAGCTGAACCTGAGGGTTGTTTGAAGGGGACCAACACACAGAGACAATAACAGTAAAGCAAACAGGCCTTTGCACCGGTGCCTCTTGCCTCCCTAGTGATACATGCCAGAGATAACAGCTTCATTTCAACCTCAGCACTTTTACTGCACTGTCCAAGACATTCACTGTGTCAATGTATCAACGCACCACCATGCTAGTCACTCTCCACTGCGACAACTCTCAATTTCTCCTATGATAGAAGTCCTGAGAGGTGGCATGCTCTAGCTTCCACACATCCCGCCTTCCTGTGTTCCGTCTCTGGTCTTTGGAGACCAGCCTGGCTGTTAGTGTGTGAGGGGACGGGTCAGAGGGCCAAAAGTGTGATTGAATCCTTCATAGTGGGACGAACGAGAGGGTTGGATTTCTCTCCACTGTGATTCTGCCGTGGCGGCACGCTCTTCCCTCAGCGAAGAGATCTATCTCCTCATTCACTTTCAAAGGCAGCTAGCTTCATTATGACACGATCCAACACTCAAAACAACAAGAATCCTCTGATACCTCTCCATATTGGCCATGAACCAGAGAGAAAATACATTTACACATTTCAGACCATCCCAGTTGTTGTTATTCAATACACCAGCCAAAACAAACACTAGCCTATTCAGTGGCTAGTCTCTATCATTTCACTATCCTTATCAAGCTCACAATGTGAACAGGAAGCTTTCCATGTTGGCAGAGGCTTCCCCTGGTAAAGCTGTGTGTGGTAGAGCCTGACTCTGTCATGGCTGGGGGACGCTGGATAGGGGGCGCTGGATAGGGGGCACTGGATAGGGGGCGGGGGGAACCAGGCAGGTCAGAGCGCTGGACTATGATTAACACTGACATCAGGGAAACACCACCTGCATCTGTGGGGGTCAGGGGGCGTAAAGGGTAACTGTTCAGAGAACATGGCAGAGAGAGAGAGAGCACAGATCTCTACCCTACATTCTCAGTCCCATCTGTTATGATGAGGAATGCTAGTTTGGATGAAATTACATGTTTTTATTGTGTGCTTAAAATGATATAGCTTAATATTCAATTTTCCACATCCAGAGGAAGTTGCACCTCTTTTGCATTCACGGCACCACCGTCTGCAGTGTTATGACAGCAGATCTTCTGAGCTTATGCATCTTACACATGAGTAATGATCCTCCAACTTCAAAACAACACCAGTACACTTATGCAGACGAAGAAGACAGTGGAACGGATATACACAGGCAAGTTTCTTCTTATCCTCAGGGAAGTCAGAATGAAATGTGCTTTTATCATGTGTCATAAGCACTGCTCATGCCCCTCCCACCACACACCCCTACTTCCACCCCCTCGCTCATATCCATGTTGAACCCCCCGTCCAAAAATATTGGCAAGCGTTGTAATTACGTGTGGAGTATCTCACAGCCCTTACATGGCTCGGGGGTTCAATCAGTGGCGGGCCTGATATTCCAGCTTTATCATATTTTAGTTTTATTCGAGGACGGTGGCAGCAGCAGGCCTCCAGTCAGCCATAATTGAAACGAGGGGAGGAAGGAGGAAGATGTAGAGGCTCTATGCCCCGCTCCTTGTAATCAAACCCTTACTCCTGTGTGCTTTGCCCATTTTTCAAAGTGAAATATACTCGCAATCTGTATCGTAATACGTCGCCAGTCGCTCCTTCCTCCAGCCCAGAGCCTAGGGGTAATTAGGCATGAGAAAGTGTGCTTTTGAGATGAGGAAGAACCGAGCATTAAGGCTGTTCATGTAACACAACTGGGCCATGGATGTTGCCTGGCATATACAAAACATTCAATTAACAGGTTTACACGATGAGGCACATTAAATTGTCACACTCCTATATTCACTCTGCATTATTCAATAATTTGGTGCTCGGGCAATGTATTCTGTTTGATTCTCTGCATTATCTGTTCAGCTGAATTCCATACATGTGAATGTGATATGCGGCTGGTTGGATTGGGAGGGGGAGAATGGTGAGAAAGCGGCACCGGGGGACTGATGGAGAAGTTGATGTATGATCCCTGGTGGCTGGGCTTATTTGAGGCGTGGAGCTGGGCAGGTGATTCAGAGGCGCCGGCTCTTTAAACAGTGTAATGAGCCAGAGAGGATGCTGCCTTCTCTCTCGTTCCCTCCATTCCTCTCTCTCTCTCTCTCTCTCTCTCTCTCTCTCTCTCTCTCTCTCTCTCTCTCTCTCTCTCTCTCTCTCTCTCTCTCTCTCTCTCTCTCTCTCTCTCTCTCTCTCTCTCTCTCTCTCTCTCTCTCTCTCTCTCTCTCTCTCTCTCTCTCTCTCTCTCTCTCTCTCTCTCTCTCTCTCTCATCACACTGCTCCACAACAGTAGGCTGAGACTGGGGTTTTTACGAGGGTCAGTCCTCACCCTGCCTGGCCACGCTACTCTCAGGAAGTCCCTGCTGTTGCCTCTGCTGCTGGGCTCTCTGGGGAATACCTCACCACACGGCGCTGTGCCACGCAGAGCGGAGCGGTGCAGAGCCCAGTGCATGCACCCACGCTGTCACACAACGGCAGCGGTAAAGGGTCCAACAAGCATTACCACAGAGCAGGACACAAAGGGCAGCACGGCAGGGGATGACCCCTTCCAGCTGGCACACTGACACACACCGGGAAATACTGGTGTGTGTGTGTGTGTGTGTGTGTGTGTGTGTGTGTGTGTGTGTGTGTGTGTGTGTGTGTGTGTGTGTGTGTGTGTGTGTGTGTGTGTGTGTGTGTGTGTGTGTGTGTGTACATGCATGTGTGTGTTTAAGCATAATGTAAGTGTGTAAGTGTAAGTGTGAGCACATAATTAGTGTAAGTATGTATGAAAGTGTGAGCGTGTGTGTTTGAGTACATGTGTGCTGTGTTTTATGAGATGGTTAGCATACTAAGGCCCCTCACAGCATCACAGGCAGGCACCCCGTTGGGGATACAGAGACGAGAGGGGAGGGCTACGACACACAGCTCTTCATTGATGCTGATAATATATAAATGCATGCACACATGGATGCTGCTCCAAAATAGACAAACACATACATCAATTTCCAAATCTAACACATTTGAAATTCAAATGCCCGAGCACATTTTTTACAATATGTCTCATTTCTCTCGCCGTAATCTAAAAAGAGGACTGAACATTGGAGGGAAAGAACAAATGCTGTTTGGAATTTAAGATGATGCATTTGGTTTGTGGCGTGTTGTTGCTTCCCCCTTTCCTGTATATCACAGGTGTGTGGAGGGACTGAGGCTGTAGCCCAGGGCTTGTTGCTGCTGACAGGTTCAGTGTTTCAGGACTTCACTCCTTTTCAATGACACTTCTGAATTGAGAAGCAGAGGGAGAAAAAAGAGGTTTCTGCTGGAGGTTGAATTAAAGAGGCTCTCTCTCCCTCTTTTTTTTCGGTGGCGTTTAAAATCAATTCATTCAGTGGACTGCTGACACAGCCAGGCCCGGAGAGCCTAGGATTTATGGCTCCCTCTAATGGGCATGCTCTGAACCAAAGCCCTGCCGTCAGCACAATCCAGCTAGCCGCCCGCCCGCTCCCTCGCTCCTCACTTTTAAAGACGCAGGCCCCCCCTCCGTCCTCCTCCTCTCCCCCAATCCCCGCCACTGTGGAGGAGCTCCTACGGCCATGCGAGGGGGCTGAGGAAAAACTGCCGGCGGTAACACAGGAGGAATTTTGAAAATCGGTGAAATCTAAACTATTAATCACAAAGTAAGCTAATTATGAGTGAGAGACCAAGAAGACGATGGAGAGAAAGAAAGAGAGAGAATGGAACAGAGGAAGAGATACTGAACAATTCCATTTTGAATTTAGAAATGTATTGGGTGTTTACTTTGAAAGGACCATAATTTCACAAAGTTTGAATGGCATATTCTGATTAAAATCGATGCATTGCTATTGGTAAGGTGTATTTAGAGTTAAAAATAATTTCAAATGTAAAACCTCTAACGTCAATAAGAAGATTTTAGTACTGTCTATCTACCAATTCCACAAGTGGTATTTCTTATGGAGTGGTCTATAATTTGGTTCTTTATCCATTAACTTGTCTGACCTGTGGGGTGTATGTTGTCGCTACATATTCATATATTCATAACCTAGTATAGTGTCAGAGTGTCAGGAACAATTTATGACTGAAGGAAAAAATACGATTGAAAACACTAGCCCATGAGCCCAGCCAGTGTGAGATGTATATAACAGATGATTGCCTGAATTGTGATGACTAGCACAAGTCATTCCCTCAACTCTGCCCATCATCAACACAGTGTTACATCCAGGTGTGTGTGTGTCCATCCGTGTGTGTGTGTCTGGGACAGAGAGAAGCACCGTATATAAAATAGAAAGAGATGGAGAATCAGAACCCAATGGAGAAAAGGAAGAGAGAGAGAGGGGGAAATCATTTGAGATGTGAGGAAATGTGTTGCTGTACAGGGGTGGTATAATAGCAGAATAGATGGTGTTCTGCCGCAGGGCCTGAGGAGGAGAGAGTCCCTGTATAACCTACAACTTCTCAATCTTTTCAATGTTGATCTGCCACTACAGTGATACCAGAGAGAGAAATAACAACCTCCACAGCAGCCCCACAGCTCCTGATCCACGTCTACCACCAGCTAACATCCCTATGAGGTGAATGTATTACTGCCACTGAATTACCCCTCACGTTACTCCTATTCTCCAGCTACCACTACAGTCAGCCATAACTGACCATTTGGCCGGCTTCATTATGAAGCCATGCATGGAGAATCCAGCTCAGTCTCCAGCCGTCACATTCAATTTCAAAATACAACTCACCCCCCAAATCCCCACCATTTCTCCCTTAGTAATGTTCAACCTTCTCCTTGTTTGATAAAATATGATGTGATTAAAATAGATTACACACCTTGTTAGCGGAGTGTTCCATATTTGATACGGCGGTGCTTTGAGACAGCCAACCTCGTCCATGATTCAAAGCGATTGTGGCCTTGTTCTGTGGCTATTTGTTTAATAAGCCCTGCTACATCAGTGGACCTTTTAAGTGAACAGACTCCCCTGCAGCAAAGGCAAAGATCAATACACACACCTGGAGAAAAAAAATAACGGCCAAGGATTTTCTATCCCGGCCCCTTTTATATAGTGAAATAAGAGCAGGAAGATAATCAGTGTGGCTGTAACAATCATAGCCGCAAAAACAGACAGAGGGGAAGTGGCCTATTTTTGAAGGAATCTCACAGGTCAACCATGCAGAGTGAGATGTTTAGGACCGGATAGACCACCACGGACCAGATGCCTCACACTAAGCCTAGCTAACAGTTGAACCAGTTATATTATCTCTTGAAGGAATATTATAAATACAACGAGAAAGTCTTTGTGGCTAAATGAACTCATTGTTATCTCCATCTTCTCCGCCTGCTGATTGAAAGCTTCTAGTGTGATGGCTGATTGGGGAAGCCTTCCATTTGTACCAATATAGCACACTGGGACTTCACATCCAGGAGTAATACAGAGTCTTATTTCCTAGAAATGAGTGAAAAGAAGCTCTTCAGAGGTCTGCTGACACAGAGAAGAACAAAGTGCGCAGGAGGGAGAAATCTAATATTGTAGTCAATGAGCTCTGTTTGACAGGGGACGAGACTCGAGCTGCCTTGAAAACAAATTTTCATTATACTTATATTGTGATTATATAAGAAAGTCTAACTAGAGGCCAAGGTAAATTAGAGCCAATTAGTACCATATTGTCTGTTTTAAACAGCGGCAAATGAACAGGCTCTAGAACTCAAGTGTGTATTTCATAAATCATTGGAATGTTACACCGGTTGAGAATGCAAATAGATTAGGCTATTTGATAAAAATCTTATATCATAACATTTGGGGAGCCTTTTTGTTTATACTTGTTTTTCATCAGCGTAAAGCTGCATTTTGGCTCCTGTTTCGTGTATGAGCAGAGTTAGCAGCACTGTGTGAGGGCAGTTTGGGGGGGAAACACAACACCCACCAGCTAGCACAGGAGCACTGGATGTCCATCATTACCACACCACACCGCTGATCACCGCAATAATATAGAACTATAACCAAGCAATTAGACTAATGGAAAAAAACACTCTTTATCCCAGTGTGATGTGGTAAGGTGCAATGGGCGCTCCTCTTGGGCCTCGCCGGTGGAAACTAGAGGCTGGAGGTTGTGGAGTGGAAAGGTAATGGCAGAGAGAGAGAGAGAGAGAGAAGGAGGCACGGGAGGTGAGGAGAGAGGAGGTAATGGCAGAGAGTGAGAGAAGAGAGAGAGAGAGAGAGGCAGGGGAGGTGAGGAGAGAGAGAGCAAGAGAGAGAGAGCGAGAGAAAGAGAGAGGCAGGGGAAGAGAGAGGATTTTTATTTTATTTTGTTATTTCACCTTTATTTAACCAGGTAAGCTAGTTGAGAACAAGTTCTCATTTACAACTGCAACCTGGCCAAGATAAAGCAAAGCAGATGCAATGGCAGAGAGAAAGAGGGGCAGGAGAGGGGAGGAGAGAGAAGGCCCATTGATCCTCAATGCCACCTGCTGTATGGCTCCTGCGAGGCCAGCCAGGGGAGCAGGGAACACACACATGGGCCCCTGCCTGGGCCACGGCCATATGGATGAAAGCCTTGTGGAGGAGCCGAGCTAGTCTTCCGCTATCTGACCACATCAGGTTGATTGACTGTCTTGAAGTTGGTGTTTTAAAGAAGTACACACAAAGGTGTAATGACAGAGGATACACACATGCAGAGAAACAGGTACAGAGAGAGCGAGTATGGGTGTGTGTGTGTTTGTGTAATAGAGAGACTATAAGAGTGTATGTGTGTGTGTGTGTGTGTGTGTGTGTGTGTGTGTGCGTGTGTGTGTGTGTGTGTGTGTGTGTGTGTGTGTGTGTGTGTGTGTGTGGACAAGTTTAACTATACTTGTGGGGACCAGCAGTCCCCACAAGAATAATAAACAAACACACATTTGACCAACTGGGGACATTTTGTTCGTCCCCACAAGGTCAAATGCTATTTCTAGGGGGTTTAGGCTTAAGGTTAGAATTAGTGCTAGGGTTAGAATTAGGTTTAGGGTTAGGAGCTAGGGTTTATTTTAGGGTTAGGGTACGGGTATGGGTTAGGGGTTAAGGAAAATAAGATTTTGAATGGGACTGAATTGTATGTCCCCACAAGGTTAGTTGCGCAAGACTGTGTGTGTGTGTGTGTATTTGTGTGTAATAGAGAGACAGGTAGAGAGAGAACAGGTGTGTGTGTGTGTGTGTGTTGGAGAGAGAGAGGTAGAGAGAGAACAGGTGTGTGTGTGTGTGTGTGTGTGTTGGAGAGAGAGAGGTAGAGAGAGAACAGGTGTGTGTGTGTGTGTGTGTTGGAGAGAGAGAGGTAGAGAGAGAACAGGTGTGTGTGTGTGTTGGAGAGAGAGAGGTAGAGAGAGAACAGGTGTGTGTGTGTGTGTTGGAGAGAGACAGGTAGAGAGAGAACAGGTGTGTGTGTGTGTTGGAGAGAGAGAGGTAGAGAGAGAACAGGTGTGTGTGTGTGTTGGAGAGAGACAGGTAGAGGGACGTACCTGCCCAGCTGGGGGTCTCCATGTACAGGTAACGCCGGACGGGCCAAAGCTGGGTGATTCACTCACTGTTGATACTAACGAACCCTGTAGACACAAGGCAACACATCCTCAGTTTAGACAGGAGGACCAAGGCAGGCAGTTGCAGACATTTACATTTCTCAGACATTTACAACGAGTCAAATGTGTGTGTTTATTTGCTTGCGCATATGTGTCCCTGCCTGCCTGCTTGCTTGCGTGCGTGTGTGTTGTTTAAGTGAGTGAGTGCTCTCCTACTGTGAATGTTTCTGCTGAGCTGTGTATCTGAGCAGGCCTCAGGTTGGCTGGGGCCCAGCAGCCCAGCCGGTGAACCACAGAGAAAACTGCATTGATTTCATCCCCCCAGAAATCCCATCTCGCTGAGCCCGCCTTCTCACCCCGCCCTCCTCCCAATTAAGCATTTGCAGGGAGCCATGCCAACACAATTTGTCATTTATCAAAAGTAATTAAAAGCAATTTCTTCTCTCTTGTTGATTGGGAATTGACTAATTGTTGAGACTGTACAAATGGGGATAAATAAACCAGGGAATGGATGATTTTTACATAAACTTGAAGGAAAGCATAAACACTGTAAAATGAGTCCTCGACATCTGGCTCTGTGATTCCTCTCAACATGATTATGACTGCAAAAACTGAACCAGTTGTTCATGACATTCTGATATACAACAAGTCAATGCCAGTAAATAATATATTAGAAACAACATATTGACTAACTGACTTAAAGAGTTCTGCTGCTAGAAATAGAGAGGGGCTGGTAAGAACAACTATGGCTGGTTTTCTGTCAAGACGAGACATATCCCACTGGGCACAATTCAACGTTAATTCCACATTGGTTCGACGTAAATTCATTAAAATGAAGTGGAAACATCGTTGAGTCAACCAGTGGGCGCCCAGTGGGATGTTTCCCCGGATGGACCAACAAAGATATTTAATTTGGTAAATATCAACATTTAAGCCCGATATTCATAAAAAAACACAAGATAGCAGGCAAGGCAACCTGGGGAGGGAAAACCAAAGACCATTCAGCAGCAGAGGTTAGAGTTCGTCTGTTCAGTGAAACCAAGCAATACCATTTCAACATTATCGGTAACAACCCCTGAATGCACCATTACCTTCTATAAGGGCAGAATTAAATGTCAGAATTGATTTGGGGAGGGAGGGCTGAGATATAAGCGGGCAGCTCTGGCGGCCATTTTGTTCCAGCGCGGCCCTGTATTTGGTCTCCCTGGAACATTAGCAGACGAAGCAGAGAGAAGAGCTGGAAACACATGAAGGAGGTGTGGGCACCCATCACAACTGTCTCCAGTGACAGGGGATGAAATAAAAAACAGGGAAGAAAGGAAGAGTGAGAGAATCCAAAATGAAAAAGGAACTATGCACGCAGAATGCCAGAGGAGTTCTTTAAATGTCCCACTGCTTTGTAAATCAGTTAGTTAGCTAAACAAATACCTGGCTTTGTTCTGAGCGGATCACTTTACTAACCAATAATTCTTTCGGTGCCAACAAATGGAGCCATTGCTTCAATGAGACAATTAGATTATCCCTTTGAAGGCTGCAGTTGGACAAGCAAGTCTATCATTGCCTGCGAACACAAAAATAATTGGGCAACAGTGGGAAAAGTGTGATATTCACGCTTCTACTGAGACTGAACCATGCCTGGAATATCTAATGGAGCCTTTCACTCTCTCCTGCCTTGTTTGGATTCCCATTCATCATGAAAAACTCAATTACTTATGTTCCCTAACATGCATGGTTATTAATGCTCTAATTATGCTTCTCCCTCTAATCTTTTGCCTTGCAATTTGGGTGATATACCGTATGTGTGAACAACATGGCAGGTCCCATAGAAGTGAAAGCTGAATTAGGAATTGTTGTGCTATAAAGCAGCTTCTCTTGGGAGCCATCGGCGAGATAGAGAGAGCCTGTCATTGGTTGTCTATACATGGGGATTTATGTAAGCCCACTGAGCATGTGTGTGCATATGCGTTCTCCCTAAGTATGTCATGTATGCACAGGGCTGAATAATCAGTTGCTAATACAGTTACCCACTAATATTATATAGCTAACAGCTCATAGCATTCCAACATGATAACATGATTTAATCAAACCCCAAACTAGCCCCCTATCACTTCCTCTGGTTCCTATTAAGTCGGCCCTGACAGCTTTAGAGGAGTGAAATCATTTGGGAGGTTTTGAAGATGCCTGTGAGAGCCTTGGGGAGCCCCTGCAGAGTGGCTGTGGAGGCCCTGTACTGCCTGCAGCCATGACTGTTCTTCAAGGCTTCTCCTCTGAGCATTTTTACAACAGCACAAATTAGGAGGAAGGAATGCCTCTGTCAGTGCAGCCCAGACAGCCAACTTGGGCAGAAACTTGGATGACAATGAAGAAACGGAGGGCGTCATAAACTGCGGAAAATAAGCTCTCACTTTCAAACGTTTACGGCAGCTCAAATATCTAATGATACCTCTCATAGCTTTTAATCTTTAATGTGAAAAATTAATCATCCCATTCATTATTTTAATAGCTGTCATTTTTCTCTCCCTAAAGTGATGATTTATAACCATTAAGCCCCGCGTCAGCTTGTGTGAGAGGGATTTATAGTAATGTTTGCACCAGGTAGCCTCCAACCATATTTCATTACTCTGACAAGCCATTAAAATGCCCTGATGATTAAACAACAGCTCTGAGGTCAGTGTGTATGGCTGTTAACTTACACTGTATACTCCAGGCTGGGGATTGAGACAGACACACCGCCTCTCTTCTCTCCCTCCAGACTGTGTGTGAATGTATGGATGTTGTGTATCTCATTCTATACAGTGGGGGGATGAGAGAGTCACTACCACTGAGGGAGATTGGTATAAAGATACACCAGAGATTCAAAGATATTGCTGTGTTACTGGGCGACTAGAGCCGTGGTGCTTTTTGCTAAAGAGGTTTTTCACCATGAATGAGACTAGGTAGATATGTTAAAGGAACTGTGGAAGCAAAACATTGAGTAGTTTGTTTATTTGGTGATGGAGACGAGGTTGTGCTTTGAGTGGCATAGACCTAACTCGCCAATGTTGCTTGGGAAAAAGCAGCCCACAAAATGGATCCAGTAGGAGGAGAGGAGGGGGGGAGAGAGGAGGGGAGGAGAGAGGAGGGGAGGAGAGAGGAGGGGGGGGAGATGAGGGGAGGAGAGTGAACGGCAGGCCTGGAAGAGCAACGTAGCTGGGGGAGGATTTACCTCCCCTGCATGTTCTATGATACATACACGTCTAATATCCAGGGTCCAGCGGTCACAATTGATCACCGATGCTGTGTCTGACACTGACTGACAGCGGCTGTAATTGCTATGTTTGCTTTGGGAGTAGAGCAGGGGAACAGAGCAGGGCCGAGCGGTCCAAACACACTGGGCTCCCTCACTGCATTACTACAGCCCAAAACCCCAGGAGCCCCACTCTGGACATTACATCATAGATTGGACTACACATAGCTGAGGACAAGGGAAAAGTGTCTGATACTGGATGTGTGAAGAATATACAAGGACATTGTCAAAACTTTGGTTGGGGTGTTGGATGACTCCATTTTTTATACATGTTTATCTAACAAAATCTCTTATTGTACATATTTTTTTTAATCGGATGCCATTTAAAATCCTGTGTTGATATCTTTGTGTCTAGGCTGCATGTCAGTCATGTTTTCAGCGAATAGTTTTTGTCTATCGGTTCTCTCATTTAATGTCTGTGGTACCTGTGCTGTACGTCTAGCTCTCTAGATCCCTTTACAGCAGTGGTATTCAAAGTCGGGGTTGCTGGGGAACTGCAATGGAAAAATATACGTTTTTTGAGAACTATAAATTCGATTTTATGGTTGTGTCATTAGATTTGGGGTGGGGTCGTGAGAAATTATTGTGAAAAAGATTGAATACCATTGGTTTGAATGCCATTGGTTTGAATACCATTTGCTTGAATGCCATTGGTTTGAATGCCATTTGTTTGAATACCATTGGTTTGAATGCCATTGGTTTGAATGCCATTGGTTCGAATGCCATTGGTTTGCAGGCTATAGCATAGCATACATGTAGAAGAGAATATATCAGCTCCTTTCAAATGAGTTAGAGAAAAATACTGTTGTTTTGTCCCTGATGAAAAGCAGAGAAATGCATCTCATTTGCAATGGTTAACACAAATGTAGGCATACGAATGTTAATTACCACTACAAATACAACAGTGGTAACAATGAAAAATCTACTTACACATGTAGCGAGATGCCATTCCCAATAACACTTTTGACTACGTGAAACAGGATGTTTAGCACCCAGCTGTAGTGTGAAGCTGTGAATGCATGATGAAATGGTACTTGTAACTCAGAGTATTTTCTTTTGCAACTTTGCAAGTTTTTTATCTATCGGCAAGGCACATGAAATCCCAACTGGTCAGACTCTAGGCTTCTGATGCTTGGCTTTAGTCATGAATCAAACTACTGCTGAAATGAAAGCAGTTTAGAAGGCTGCCAAGATTCTACTCAAACAAGTTAGTGATTAAAAATACATGTCAAAATAATCTTTTTGTGACAACAAGTTCTCCCAAATTCTTGTTGAACTCCTAATGTTCCCGGCAATGACTTCAAAGGGGAAATTAAATATTAAAGCTATTATCTAAGACTCTCTTAATGTTATCTAAGGTTAAGTTATATATATAATGCCGACCTTCACAACTATTTTACGTAATAGAGTCCAATTTTGGAGGAGGAACATGATCAAGGGGGAACTGATCCGGTATGTAGACCCACAACCTATGTGACATACTCCATTAATTTCATACTCCTTTGTGGACCACATTATGCATAGAATGTTCTGGATACCATATGTAATCGGTAACACCCTGTATTTCACCTCAGTCTAGTTTGATTTCTCTGCTGCTGGCTGTCTCTATCTGGCATGATATTCACAGACTAGGCCTGGTGTACCAACATCATAATGATTACTTTCACCTTGTAGCTGGAGTTGTGCTGTTCTGAATGTGAAATATCATTGCAGCCACTGCACCCGATACCATAACCTCAATCACTACTGTTTACCCAACTGTAAAATGGTAAATAACTAAGCATTTGAGCGAGGTTAGTGTAGCCGGAAAGCGAGATGAAAGCCCAGGCTCTGATAAATTTGACGGAAAAATGCTCCTGGAGTATTTGTTGTCGACTGTGCATCAGTGAGGAGCTGGCCTGGGATTTGAGTCTTGCTGAAGCCAAGCAAAGCATGCCAGATCACTAATTGCACAATTTAAAACCAAAGTCCCTGGCAGCTTGTCGTTTGCAACAGAGGGAAGAGCCATTGCTTAATCAGTGAGCTCAACACAGATCTACCCAGCTCTCTGTTGAGATACTAGAGATGTATGATGGAGAGTCCCTCCAAGCTCTGAGTCAATACCAAGAGCTAAGACAATGTATATACACAGTAACTGGTGTCAACTCCGTAATGACAGCCTAGAACGTACTTCAAGGTGGTTATGGCTGTAGATTGACTGAGATGATGCACATGAATCGATAGCAGCTAATCAGGTTGGCATCAGGTGATTGGCTGAGTGTTCATTAAGGGTTGTTATGGAAACTGGTAATCGCCTGAAGGAAGAAGGTAATGATTTTCATAACCCTCTAAATACTGCATATGGTTTCTGAGCTCATAGGAGTCATAATCCGATCAGAATAACGATGTAGTTATTTTTCCTAACGGACATAGACATTGATCATTTCTGAGGTGGTGAGATGTAAAACTGTCTAGTACTGGCGGTTTCCAGCTAGGCCAAAATAAAACATGTCTTGCATTATACCAATGCTTTTTTGGATTCATTTGATCCATAAAACAATGTTTGGGGATAATAGTTGAAATATGCTTCTTTGCCGCTTTCTTCAACAGGGCCCCTGGAGTTAAATGAACTCCAGTAAGCCAAGCACATATACTTCTCCGTAAGAATGCTTAGAAGTCTGTAAATCTAAGTGCTAAAACGCATTACTGTGGTACACTGTTCCTGCAACTTCACTGTTGAGACAAAGTGTTAACACTTGTAGCAACACTGGCTAGTGGAGTTGAAAGTGTTCTGGCGGTGAGGACATTAGCTAGCTGTGAAAGAGAGAGTGACAGGCCAGCCAAGGCACACACTACTCTCCATGAGAACAGTTTAACTAGCACTAGTAGGGCTGGTCCACTGGCCCTATAGAGGCAGACTTTCTGCCATTCTGTTGTTGAGATGGACTTCTGCTCTGCTCTGAGCTGGGCCTAACGACATAACACACTACATCAGCGACAGAGCAGGAAAAACACTGTCCCTCATGCATCACACACATGCGCGCGCACCCTCACACAAGCACACACACATGCACAGACTCACGCACAGAAAGACAGCCCCGCAGTCAATTCCTCAGTGAAGCAACATCCGTCTCATTTTCACTCTGCTCGCTCTCTCTCTCTCTCTGTCTCTCTCTCTCTGTCTCTCTCTCTGTCTCTCTCTCTCTGTCTCTCTCTCTCTGTCTCTCTCTCTCTCTGTCTCTCTCTCTCTCTCTCTGTCTCTCTCTCTGTCTCTCTCTCTCCGTCTCTCTCTGTCTCTCTCTGTCTCTCTCTCTGTCTCTCTCTCTCTCAACAAGAGCGATGCGGCACTGAGGGCCTTGAATTAAAAAGCCAATATGTAAAACCATAGAGGGATGCCATTTTGAAAAAGTGTTTCATCAATGGAAATCATATTAACATGATAAAGGGCAGATTGGGAGGCGAAGGGCATTGATTCAGATGACGCTCCTCCAGTCCATGCCGCCATGTCCACTTCAGACATGTTAATGAATCACAACACAACAGAGGGTGAGAGAGAGAGAGAGAGAGAGAGAGAGAGAGAGAGAGAGAGAGAGAGAGAGAGAGAGAGAGAGAGAGAGGTCAAAGAAGCAGAAGAAGAGAGGGGAGGTGGAGAGGAATGTAGCAGCACTTAGGTAGGGGGCATTTCTGGACACTGGGTTTGATGTTAAGCAGTCAGGGCAGAGGGCTGCTGACATGGCCGTTCTGAGTGAACTGAACCAAAGCCTGGTGTAAAGAGGTGTGGCTGTGGCAGAGTGTTACAGAGACTACCCTACTCCCCCTGTTGACCAGGACTACACACAGGCTGCCTGGGGTAGCCAGCATCCAAGGGTTCACACACACACACACATACAGCATAGGCCGCGACATGAAAGTGACAAGTCCATCGCTGCCAGGCCAAACAGTGATTTACTTATCAGAGAACACACGGTAGACAGAGAGAGAGAGGCCACAACACAGAGACAGCTGGGTCATTATCAACTCACCTTCAATTAACTGTCCTTGGCACACAGCATTCCAACCAGCCATGAGACATATTCATACCAAATAAACCCATTCAAAAGGACTCCTCACTAAGGATCAGGTGGATTCTTTTGAGGAGCCCAAATAAAACTTTGTCAACATGAAACACATTCTTCATCAAAGGACGGACTCAAACGGATTATGTTCAATTGCTTGCCATGCTACAGAGAGGAGGAACTGGAAGAAGAAGAAGAAGAAGAAGAGAAGGAGTGTGGGAGAGGAGGGACTGGAAGAAGAAGAAGAAGAAGAAGAGAAGGAGTGTGGGAGAGGAGTGACTGGAAGTAGAAGAAGAAGAAGAAGAAGAAGAAGAGAAGGAGTGTGGGAGAGGAGGGACTGGAAGAAGAAGAAGAAGAAGAAGAAGAAGAAGAAGAGAAGGAGTGTGGGAGAGGAGGGACTGGAAGAAGAAGAAGAAGAAGAAGAAGAAGAAGAAAAGGAGTGCGGGAGAGGAGGGACTGGAAGAAGAAGAAGAAGAAGAGGAGTGCGGGAGAGGAGGAGGCCTCTTTTGGAGTGTGATGGCGCAGCACCTTTGTTAAATATGAATAATTAAGTTGGAAAATGAAAGTGTTTCATCTCCATTAAGATCAGAAAATAGGACTATGATACATAATGAGAGTAGTTTCACTTTAATAGAATGAACAGAAGTCATTTGGTATTGGAATGTGCAGGGGTGATTTAGCCAAAAGAAAGTGTATTATTAGGTTTAATAGAATACCTACACATGATCAATGTCATGAGTGGAGCTGGTAGTTTGTCTCGGCTTCTCCAGATGATTAGCGTAATAGAATAATGGCCTGATGAATTCACATTGCTCCGGCATTGATTACAGAGAGCGCCACACATTTTTCATGAGTGCAGCTACACAGACCATTCATTACGCCTCTAATACATGTGACATAACAGCTGCATGACACATTATACAGGATGCAGACTGACTGTGTCTTTGTTTGAACATGCTCTGCCAAATCAGGGTTAGGGCAGCAGGTACCCTAGTGGTTAGAGTGTTGGGCTAATAACCGAGAAGTCACCGGTTCCAATACCCGAGCTGACGAAGTGAAAAATCTGTCAATGTACCCTTGCGCAAAGGCACTTAACCCTAATTGCGCCAGGGGTACCGTACAGCTATGGCTTACCCTGTAAAACAACAAATTTCACTGCACCTATCTGGTGTATGTGACATACAGTACCGGACAAAAGTTTGGACACATGTGAGAACTCCTTTAAGACTGTTGGATAAGCATTCCAGGTGAAGCTGGTTGAGAGAATGCCAAAAGTGTGCAAAGCTATCATCAAGGCAAAGAGCTGCTACTTTAAATATAAAATATATTTTGATTTGTTTAACACTTTTTTGTTTACTACATGGTTCCATATGTGTTATTATATCATTTTGAAGTCGGAAAATTACATACACCTTAGCCAAATACATTTAAACATTAAAGTTTACATTAAAGTTTTTCATAATTCCTGACATTTAATCCAAGTATAAATTCCCTGTTTTAGGTCAGTTAGGATCACCACTTAATTTTAAGAATGTGAAATGTCAGAATAATAGTAGAGAGAATAATTTATTTCAGCATTCATTTCTTTCATTACATTCCCAGTGGGTCAGAAGTTTACATACACTCAATTAGTATTTGGTAGCATTGCCTTTAAATTGTTTAACTTGGGTCAAATGTTTCGGGTAGCCTTCCACAAGCTTCCCACAATAAGTTGGTTGAATTTTGGCTTCTCCTGACAGAGCTGGTGTAACTGAGTCAGGTTTGTAGGCCTCCTTGCTCTCACACACTTTTTCAGTTCTGCCAACAAATGCTCTATAGGATTGAGGTCAGGGTTTTGTGATGGCCACTTTAATACCTTGACTTTGTTGTCCTTAAGCCATTTTGCCACAACTTTGGAAGTATGCTTGGAGTCATTGTCCATTTGGAAGTCCCATTTTCGACCAAGCTTTAACTTCCTAACTGATGTCTTGAGATGTTGCTTCAATATATCCACATAATTGTTATTCCTCACGATGCTATGTACTGTATTTTGTGAAGTGCACTAGTCCCTCCTGCACCAAAGCATCCCCACAACATGATGCTGCCACCCCCGTGCTTCACGATTGGGATGGTGTTCTTCGGCTTGCAAGGCTCCCCCTTTCTCCTCCAAACATAACGATGGTCATTATGGCCAAGCAGTTCTATTTTTGTTTCATCAGACCAGAGGACATTTCTCCAAAAAGTACGATCTTTGTCCCCATGTGCAGTTGCAAACCATAGTCTGTCTTTTTTATGGTGGTTTTGGAGCAGTGGCTTCTTCCTTGCTGAGCGGCCTTTCAGGATATGTCAATATAGGACTCATTTTACTGTGGATATAGATACTTTTGTACCTGTTTCCTCCAGCATCTTCATAAGGTCCTTTGCTGTTGTTCTGGGATTGATTTGCACCTTTCGCTCCAAAGTGCGTTAATCTCTAGGAGACAGAACGCGTCTCCTTCCTGAGTGGTATGACGGCTGCATCATCCCATGGTGTTTATACTTGCGTACTATTGTTTGTACAGTCGTGGCCAAAGGTTTTGAGAATGACACAAATATTAATTTTCACAAAGTCTGCTGCCTCAGTTTGTATGATGGCAATTTGCATATACTCCAGAATGTTATGAAGAGTGATCAGATGAATTGCAATTAATTGCAAAGTCCCTCTTTGCCATGCAAATGGACTGAATCCCCCAAAAACATTTCCAGCTGACATCATGTCAGTGATTCTGTCGTTAACACAGGTGTGAGTGTTGACGAGGACAAGGTTGGAGATCAATCTGTTATGCTGATTGAGTTCGAATGACAGACTAGAAGCTTCAAAAGGAGGTTGGTGCTTGGAACCATTGTTCTTCCTCTGTCAATCATGGTATCATGGTTATTTGCAAAGGAAACACGTGCCGTCATCATTGCTTTGGACAAAAAGGGCTTCACAGGCAAGGATATTGCTGCCAGTAAGATTGCACCTAAATCAACCATTTATCGGATCACCAAGAACTTCAAGGAGAGCGGTTCAATTGTTGTGAAGAAGGCTTCACGGCGCCCAAGAAAGTCCAGCAAGCGCCAGGACCGTCTCCTAAAGTTGATTCAGCTGCGGGATCGGGGCACCACCAGTACAGAGCTTGCTCAGGAATGGCAGCAGGCAGGTGTGAGTGCATCTGCACGCACAGTGAGGTGAAGACTTTTGGAGGATGGCCTGGTGCCAAGAAGGGCAGCAAAGAAGCAACTTCTCTCCAGGAAAAACATCAGGGACAGAATGATATTCAGCAAAAGGTACAGGGATTGGACTGCTGAGGACTGGGGTAAAGTCATGTTCTCTGATGAATCCCCTTTCCGATTGTTTGGGGCATCCGGAAAAAAGCTTGTCCAGAGAAGACAAGGTGAGCGCTACCATCAGTCCTGTGTCATACCAACAGTGAAGCATCCTGAGACCATTCATGTGTGGGGCTGCTTCTCAGCCAAGGGAGTTGGCTCACTCACAATTTTGCCTAAGAAAACAGCCATGAATAAAGAATGGTACCAACACATCCTCCGAGAGCAACTTCTCCCAACCATCCAGGAACAGTTTGGTGATGAACAATGCCTTTTCCAGTATGATGGAGCACCTTGCCATAAGGCAAAAGTGATAACTAAGTGGCTCGGGGAACAAAACATCGATATTTTGGGTCCATGGCCAGGAAACTCCCCAGACCTTGATCCCATTGAGAACTTGTGGTCAATCCTCAAGAGGCGGGTGGACAAACAAAAACCCACAAATTCTGACAAACTCCAAGCATTGATTATGCAAGAATGGGCTGCCATCAGTCAGGATGTGGCCCAGAAGTTAATTGACAACATGCCAGGGCGAATTGCAGAGGTCTTGAAAAAGAAGGGTCCACACTGCAAATATTGACTCTTTGCATCATCTTCATGTAATTGTCAATAAAAGCCTTTGACACTTATGAAACGCTTGTAATTATACTTCAGTATTCGATAGTAACATCTGACAAAAATATGTAAAGACACTGAAGCAGCAAACTTTGTGGAAATTAATATTTGTGTCATTCTCAAAACTTTTGGCCACGACTGTACAGGTGAACGTGGTACCTTCAGGCGTTTGGAAATTCCTCCAAAGGATGAACCAGACTTGTGGAGGTCTAGATTTTTTTTTCTGAGGTCTTGGCTGATTTCTTTTGATTTTCCCATGATGTCAAGCAAAGAGGCACTGAGTTTGAAGGTAGGCCTTGAAATACATCCACAGGTACACCTCCTATTGACTCAAATAATGTAAATTAGCCTATCAGAAGCTTGTAAAGCCATGACATCATTTTCTGGAATTTTCCAAGCTGTTAAAAGGCACAGCCAACTTAGTGTATGTAAACTTCTGACCCACTGGAATTGTGATACAGTGAATTATAAGTGAAATAATCTGTCTGTAAACAATTTTTGGAAGAATTACTGTGTCATGCACAAAGTAGATGTCCTAACCGACTTGCCAAAACTATAGTTTGTCAACAAGAAATTTGTGGAGTGGTTGAAAAACGAGTTTTAATGACTCCAACCTAAGATTATGTAAACTTCCGACTTAAACTGTATATATTTGTTTTATGTAATGGTCTGGCCCAGTGAGACTAAGGATTATGCTAATTGGTTCTACAGTAAGTGCAACAGAGGAACATCCAGCATACAGCTGCTGTGCTGCTATAGCATGGACGGATACTCAGAACCTTCCAGGAAAACGTTCAAGAGTTTAACTCCAGTAGCAATGTGACCCCTGGGGTGTGCTGTACACAAACAGCACAGCCATTTTATAAACATGAACCCATGACAGCGTCCTGTCAGTCGGTCCATATTCAGGGGATGGTTGTCTAGCAGAAAGAGAACGGTCTTTATCACTTCAAAGGCGACTGTCCCTTCGGCGTCTCTGGGTTGCCATGACTGGTGCTCCACTCCCTCGCTCTCTCGCTCGCCCCTCTTTTGCTGCATTTGTCCAATCTTGGAAAGCCCAGAGTCAGGAAACACAAGGTCTTTTCAAAGTTAGTCAACAGGCCTTTGATGGCCAGCCAACGGAGTCAGCAACCCTGCGACAAGGTGCTGGGCCATTATCATTCAATAGACAGGCGGGATTTTGCATATTTAACAGGAAATTTCACTTTGCTTTTTTGACACGGGGCATTATGCAGGGCCTCTGTACAATAAACTCATCAGCACCTTGCCAATTTGTTGTTTGGGTTTTTTCATTTAGGTGGAAAAATGCATTTTTGTTTGTGCTATGCATAGTACATTCAAAACATGCAGGGAAATAAAATGGTTTGTCTGTTTGTTGACAAGTAAATTGGACAAACGGTTTAAGTTAAATGTTTTCTTTCTTTTCTCATATTTTGCTATGAACCTCATAAAGAAAGAACATAAAACTGTCCCATTCCATTATCTTCTATAATAGTGGAACCAATATAGGTAAAACATTGAATTCAGACAAAGGCATATTATTAGCTTGGTCAGTGTCAAGAGCAGCAGCAGGTCTAGAAAGATCCATGGTGACATTCTGATAGGGACACCTCATCTCGCCACCACAGTGTCTCCATGTCCATTCTGATAGGGACACCTCACCTCGTCACCACAGTGTCTCCATGTCCATTCTGATAGGGACACCTCACCTCGTCACCACAGTGTCTCCATGTCCATTCTGATAGGGACACCTCACCTCGCCACCACAGTGTCTCCATGTCCATTCTGATAGGGACACCTCACCGCGTCACCACAGTGTCTCCATGTCCATTCTGATAGGGACACCTCACCTCGCCACCACAGTGTCTCCATGTCCATTCTGATAGGGACACCTCACCTCGCCACCACAGTGTCTCCATGTCCATTCTGATAGGGACACCTCACCTCGCCACCACAGTGTCTCCATGTCCATTCTGATAGGGACAGCTCACCTCGTCACCACAGTGTCTCCATGTCCATTCTGATAGGGACACCTCACCTCGTCACCACAGTGTCTCCATGTCCATTCTGATAGGGACACCTCACCTCGCCACCACAGTGTCTCCATGTCCATTCTGATAGGGACACCTCACCTCGCCACCACAGTGTCTCCATGTCCATTCTGATAGGGACACCTCACCTCGCCACCACAGTGTCTCCATGTCCATTCTGATAGGAACACCTCACCTCGTCACCACAGTGTCCCCTTGTCCATTCTGATAGGGACACCTCACCTCGCCACCACAGTGTCTCCATGTCCATTCTGATAGGAACACCTCACCTCGTCACCACAGTGTCCCCTTGTCCATTCTGATAGGGACACCTCACCTCGCCACCACAGTGTCTCCATGTCCATTCGGATAGGGACACCTCACCTCGCCACCACAGTGTCTCCATGTCCATTCTGATAGGGACAGCTCACCTCGCCACCACAGTGTCTCCATGTCCATTCTGATAGGGACACCTCACCTCGCCACCACAGTGTCTCCATGTCCATTCTGATAGGGACACCTCACCTCGCCACCACAGTGTCTCCATGTCCATTCTGATAGGAACACCTCACCTCGCCACCACAGTGTCTCCATGTCCATTCTGATAGGAACACCTCACCTCGCCACCACAGTGTCTCCATGTCCATTCTGATAGGGACACCTCACCTCGCCACCACAGTGTCTCCATGTCCATTCTGATAGGGACACCTCACCTCGTCACCACAGTGTCTCCATGTCCATTCTGATAGGAACACCTCACCTCGCCACCACAGTGTCTCCATGTCCATTCTGATAGGAACACCTCACCTCGCCACCACAGTGTCTCCATGTCCATTCTGATAGGAACACCTCACCTCGCCACCACAGTGTCTCCATGTCCATTCTGATAGGGACACCTCACCTCGCCACCACAGTGTCTCCATGTCCATTCTGATAGGAACACCTCACCTCGCCACCACAGTGTCTCCATGTCCATTCTGATAGGGACATCTCACCTCGCCACCACAGTGTCTCCATGTCCATTCTGATAGGGACACCTCACTTCGCCACCACAGTGTCTCCATGTCCATTCTGATAGGGACACCTCACCTCGCCACCACAGTGTCTCCATGTCCATTCTGATAGGGACACCTCACCTCGCCACCACAGTGTCTCCATGTCCATTCTGATAGGGACATCTCACCTCGCCACCACAGTGTCTCCGTGTCCATACACAGTTCCAATAGTCCACATTAAGTTACAACTTGCACTTCATACTTGTATTAACAGTATATTTTGGATGTACTGAATGTATAGCACACTCTCCTATTGCTCTGATGGCTGACTAGTGCTGGAGCTGCTGCTGTTGGGACTGTGGTGGTTGGAGACTGTTCCTGTACAGAAGATTCCACAGTGGAGCGGCCACCCCTAATGAGTGACAGGCGTTCCCTCTTCTCTCCCCTCTCTGTGGGCTGGCACCCTTCCGTCCCCTAACTCCCTCTACTCCCTTGGCACGGGCAGCCCATGCAGCGCCCCCAGGAGCCCCCACGAGGGCAGCTCCAGAGGACCTGAGTCCCATGGCGAGCTGCTAATGATCCATATGATGGCCGGGGCCAGACATTGTTTAGGCTACATTACCTAGAGAGGGCCAAACAACCATTTGCAATGTCACTTGATAATGGCCCAAAAAACAAATCTCGCAGACATTCATATGGGTAATTAATTTGTCTGTGCGCCGGGGCACTTCGCCTCTCCCTGAGTCTCTCTTTCTGCCTTCCCTATACTCTCCAAAAGATTTCCAATTGCTGGCAGACAATGGTTTCAGAAGGCAGTAAAAGGCCATTGATCTATCTGCAAATACCCGTCCCCATGCTGCGAAATGCATCTTGCTGTGTTGCGTTAAGCAATTCCACATTTTAATGGGCAGACTATTGATGGCTGATGCCAAAAGACTATGGTATTGACGCACTCAAACATATCCACAATGAGGTCCAAGGGGGATAGCACCAGCTCAGCACAATAAACAAAGAAAGAGGCATCAAACTGAAAAAGAAGAGTTGCATAATGTTGCAGAGCTCTCATAAAAAGTAACTGTAACGTGTGCCTGGTGATTGACTTTCAGAATCGATGGTAGATCCTAAAGTACGCAGCAGAGCTGTTGCCAATAAACACGTTGAATCCATACCGGTTGGGCCAGACTACATAGTAATTGCCAATTAGGAACATGTGCATTATTATACGTAATTAGGTGTTGATTAAAATTGGAACATTGATTGCAACAGCTCCAATGAGAGTGATAATAGCTGACTTATGTCCAGACAACATCAGGAGCACAGCCAGATCAACACAAGACTTCTGCTCATTTCTGCAGTTCCTCTGCACCTTATACTGCGCACGTGAAAAAGGAATGATCTCTGGATGAGATAGAGACAAGAAGAAAGACAAATGTTTGTGCTTACATCAAATGTCCTCAGACGAGAGACAACCCAACCACACCAATAAAGCGATCAATGCTAACTTAATCTCTCCCACCACAGTGGCACCCGCTTGCTGTTTCTCAGAGCCAAAATGAAAGAGGAAAGTTACCTGAAGGACTTAAATAAATAAACGTAAATTCAGTCGTATTTTCTTGCCACTACGGCAGACTTCACAGACACGCTCCAAACATCTATGCAACAGTTCATATGCTATGTATTCAACAACGCTGAATAGAAACAGACACGGTCCTACACTGAGAGGAAGACCTAACACAGTCGTTTAAATAGAGTGTGTGTGTGTGACTCATCTGTGCCAGGGTCAGTGTGAATGCAAACTGGTTGTGCCAGGGCAGGCTGGGAGTGGAGCGAAGCAGAGCCGGCCCAGTCAAAGGTGCTTTGGGGGATAAGCTGGGTGCCCTGTCTCAAATGGGGACACTTCACTGGGTAAAGCCTGCCTTACAAAGAACGCTTTTCCCCACTGTGAATCTTCATACCTCCATCCAAGCAGAACTAAGGGTGCTGCTCACCAAGATACAAAGGGACAAACTCACACACATGCCCTCTCGAACACATCCAAACCACACACACATCCGCGTGCACACACACGCAGTCAGGCACATGTATACACAGTCACGCACATACTGTATATGCGTGCAGTCGGACACACACACACACACACACACACACACACACACACACACACACACACACACACACACACACACACACACACACACACACACACACACACACACACACACACACACACACACACACACACACACACACACACACACACACACACACACACACACACAGACAGGCACAAGACTGCTCCCTCCTGGACACACCCTGTGGCTGCACAGCGTTGCGTGCTCCTCACAAAGAGACAGAGTGAGGCTGTATGTCATCTGTCTGCAGTTGTAATTTCACTCAAATGTCAATGCCTTGAATGACCAGGGAGTCTTAATCTCTCATACAAATGTACAGCCCAAAGGCTGTGGGATAGGTAGAGTGTGAGGCCTCTACGGAGGGCTGCATGAGGGAACACATATTACACACGTATGGTGTCTGGGCTTTACTGCAGGCTTCTAAAGGACACAGCTGATATTTCAGACAATGGTCAGAGAAAAAGTCCAACAGTGATGACTGGGTCCTTTGTGTTGTCCTTGGGAGAAATACATAGCTGTGAACACTTCCACATAAAGAGTGTTGATACTGTACACAACCTAACATTTATTAAGTGATTAGAGAATGACTCTGTCTATCATCCCACCTCCACATGAAGTCACTGTACATCATTAGGTCAAGTTAAGGGAGTCAGTAGTAGGTTATGAACTTGTAGGCTGACACACAAAGTACACACACACACACACACACACACACACACACACACACACACACACACACACACACACACACACACACACACACACACACACACACACACACACACACACACACACACACACACACACACACACACACACACACACACACACACACACACACACACACACATGGACCACTCTTCCCCTCCAGCATTATCCCCTCATCAGAAGGGATAGCTCCTGCAGTTTCGGCAACAATTTACTGCATGTCATAATCAAATCCCTTTAAAATGGGAACAATTCAGCTATTTCCCGGCGTAATCAAATTAGCCCAAGTCTTTTTGGATTTTCAATTATCTCCAGTCGGAAGAGCACTTTATCCAGAGCGCTGGCTCTGCTCTGCACGGTGACGGGGGCTGACAGCAGCATCCTCACAATTACAGGGAGTCCAGACTAATGTGATGACAAGCTCGCCTGCCTCCGTTACTTAACCTTTCATTTGTGCCGGGGCTCCCTGGCGACCCCACCACCGCCATCATCAGACAGAGCCCCACGCCAGGCCCACTGAGCTGGCCAGCCAACAGCCAACCTCTCCGCTAGGCTAGCCCTGCTCCTCCAGGCTCGCCCACTGTGTTGTGTTTACTGCAGCACTGCAACAACAGGAGAGTCCAGATAAAGAAGGCATCACCCTGATCCTTTGGAGTAAAAAGTACTCATAGTCCTACTTCTAAAACTACACTACTGGGAATTGATGAGCTTCACTAGTGTTGAACGCCTCTCAGGATCAGAAGTGACATTTAGATATTTTAAGGAAAGACAGAGGAATATCTACAATGGCATGACTAATACTGGCTACCTACTAAGTAGCTTGAATCAATGCTGACCTCTTCCTGGTGTGAATTATTATAGTTTCTTTCAACACTAAGTGTAAAGTTTCATTCAACACTAATTCAACCCAGGGACTACAGATGAAAATGTGCTATCTAGCTAAATATGTTGCAATGGCATGTTGTACATGATCCCTGACAAATAAAAAATAAAAAATAAGTGTTTTCACTTAATTCAACACTGTGTTAATAATATTGTTTTTATATGTGTAACATTGATAATAATCTCAATGTGATTGAATGAGTGATTTGTATTCAAATCATATTCCCTTGTTTGAACGGTACTCTGTGTGTTGAAGAGCAGATGTTCTGGGGTAGCTGGGAAAAACTTGAGAGACAAATAAATGAATAAATACATGTTTTATCTATCAGCCAAAAGAGAGAACTAAATGAACGTAAGGACGAGGAGTAAGACAGAACCAGAACAAAAAAACTATATTGTCCTGTTTCAAACAAGTGGAGAGAGAGAAGTGAGAATTAGCCGGTAATTAATTTGTCAGTCTGTATCTCAAAGCCACGTGTGCTCTTCTTAAGATTAAGAGGGTTTTTTAATAAACAGGGAAAGAGGGATTCTGCCTATTTCCTCCTGGAACAATTAGGTGGGTGTTTATTCAGTGGAAAGCTAAGGACGTGTTGCTGATGCAGGCGTTGTTTGGGGAAGTCACTCACTGCATTGTTTACTGTTAATCTCCTCACATGATTGAGGTTGGCTACGACCCCCCCCCCCCCCCCCCCAAACCCAACCAATCTTCATACCTCCATCCAAGCAGAACTAAGGGTGCTGCTCACCAAGTTGCAAAGGGACAAACTCACACACATGCACTCCCGTATAATTCTGTACGTAAATCCGAGGCACACATTTAGTATGATATGTTCCGTTTCGTGGATCTCGATAACTCATTTCGTATGATGTGTTTACAATTCATATTATATGTTACAAATTTGCAAAATGTACAATGTAACATTTTGGGGTTACGGTTAAGGTTAGGGTTAAGGTTAGGAGTTAGGTTAAAGGGTTAGGGGAAGGGTTAGCTAAAAGGGTTAAGGTAAGGGTTACTTAATTTTTAACCAGCTGTCTTATGCAACCATACCAAACGTAACATATCATACTAATTTGAGTATAAAGGATTTATATGTACTATGTTACATCAGGTCAATGAGACCAGGCAGCCCAACCAAGTGGAAGAGTCATCTAACACGGGAATTCAAATAGAATAGATTAGTTCAGTTCTACTGAAACACTGGATGCACCTGTAGGACCAACATGCGTTGTGTTGATGTAAAACAAAAGAGCTAAATAACAAGACACTACATTTAGTGACAATCTTAGTAATGTTAACATAATACAGTTTTTTTGGATTGCTTACACACTAAAATTAAAAGTAGTACACTATTAGCAAAACCTTACACTCAAGAAGCAAAACATCAGCCCATATTTGCACAACTATAAGCACATTGTCAACCTCACACTTGTTTCAAAACTCTACACACAGTGATTTGCAAAACACTAAACACACTTAACATACATTACACACAAAAATCTATCATGAAGTCACGTCCTTGCAATACCAAAGCACTGACTGTCAAATTACCACACCGTCCAACCAATTGGTTCAACACAGTCATCAGGTGTGCAAACACTTGTTTGCTTAATTGTAGACACACCAATCAGGTGTATAAGCACTATAAAAAGCAGCAGGTGAGTTCATCGGTCTTCAAGGACAATGGAAAGAGTCAGAGAAAGAGTAAGACGAGGAGGAGGAGGAGGACGAGGAGGAGGACGACGAGGAGAACGAGGAGGACGAGGAGAACGAGGAGGACGAGGAGAAGGAGGAGGACGAGGAGGAGAACGAGGAGGACGAGGAGGAGAACGAGGAGGAGAACGAGGAGGAGGACGAGGAGGAGGAGGAAGGGGAGGAAGAGGAAGAGAAAGAGGAAGACAAGAAGGTGCTCAAAGAGGACCGAATCTGACAAATGAGATCAGCGCAACACTGGTTGACCACGTTGTCAACCACGGCCTGACGCTGAGGGAGGCTGGACTGCGAGTACAGCCAAATCTAAGCCGATATACAGTGGCAAGTGTGATGAGAACATTTCGACTGGAAAATAGGTATTGTAAAAATATCATCATATCAAAAACATCTGCACGGTTTCAGTAACTGCTTACAGTACTGTATTCTATGCACTATCAGCACTTCTGTTACCTTTTCCTGTGAAATTACTGTACTATTGTATACTGTTTTTTTTTCTACATAGGATTGAGGGTCAGGGACGACAAGGGGGAAGGCCTCCTATGTTCACAGAACAGCAAGAGAGGGAGATAGTAAACATGGTTTTGGCCAACAATGCTATAACACTCAAGCAGCTCCAAGCTAACATTGTCAATAACCACGTAATTTTCAACGATATCCATCAGGTCTCAACATCAACACTGGCACGCATCCTAAAAAAATAACATATTCAAATGAAGCAAATTTATTGAGTGCCTTTCGAGCGCAATTCCGAAAGGGTGAAACGACTGCGGCATGATTATGCAGAGGTATGTATTCACTTTAGCAGTGTGATCTTGCATACTGTCTCATAATCTTTTACTGTACTGTAATATGTATACTAGATCTACACTGAACTACACAATTTTGCCTGACACTGTTTTTCAGAGAGTTTTACGAATGGATGGAAAGGAGATCCAGCATGAGTTCATTTACGTAGATGAGGCTGGGTTCAACCTGATGAGAACACGAAGGAGGGGAAGAAACATCATTGGCCACAGGGCTATAGTCAATGTCCCAGGGCAACGTGGGGGTAATATAACACTCTGTGCAGCCATTACACAGAATGGGGTCCTCCACCGCCATGCCCATATGGGCCCTTACAACACAGGACTCATACTTACATTCTTGGACCAATTGCACAACATAACAGCAGCAAATCAAATCGATCATATGCAATACATTGTTGTCTGGGACAATGTGTCTTTCCACCGCTCTGCTCTGGTTCAGAACTGGTTTCAGCAACATCCACATTTCACCGTTCTATATCTTCCACCATACTCTCCATTCCTCAATCCCATAGAAGAGTTTTTCTCTGCATGGAGGTGGAAGGTATATGATCTCTGTCTCCAGGCTGAGGTACCCCTCATCCAAGCCATGGAGGAGGCCTGTGACCAGTTGGAGGTAGCAGCAATGCAAGGATGGATTCGTCATTCAAGACGTTTCTTTCCAAGGTGTCTTGCTAATGACAACTTTGCCTGCGTGGTTTGATGAAATTCTCTGGCCAGATCCAGCTAGGCGAAGAGACATTGTCTAGTTATTTTTTATTTAATTTTTTTGAACTTACAATATGTAAAGTGACGTTTGGTCAACTTTGTTGATAGTAGCCTACTCTAATCATAGGGAAGTAGAAGTGCTAAAAGTGTTTTAGGTTTATCACAGCAGAGTGTAACTCGTGCAAACAGAGTATAGTAATGTGAAACGTGTGTGTTTCATATGGTAACAAAGTGTGGTTTTTAAAAAGAAGTGTATAGTTTTTACAAGAGTGTTTAATTTTGCAAAGGATCTGTAGTGTTTTGCTAATTGGGTGTGTGGTTGTGCTAATTGTGTGTAGTGTTTTGAAAACACGGGCCCTGTTTTGAAAATCGTGCTTAAGCAATCAAAAAAAACTGTAATATCCCAACTATGCATACACTGAAATTCATACTGTATGTATGTTACTGGAACAATAACTGGAGACCAAACTATTGTGTTACATTTAGTAATATCTATATTATATGTTATGAGGAAGAGAAACGAGTGAAGTTGGAATACAAAAAGCACATAGATAATTTTCTTCGATACACATGTATAGGCTACACACAGTCAACACTATTACATTCCTCAGAGCAAAATAGTTCATTTTATTAAGTTCAGTTGAAACAACACAATTACATTCAACATCATCTTTCTATGTAGATTTGAGGCTAATAATATAATATAAAATAATAGTACCTATATCCCTTATTCTCACAGACACAGTGCCACAGTGTGCTTCTTTTTCAGATTGATCACGATAGAC